>NC_084990.1:15550787-15850787 GCF_963691925.1 Scomber scombrus
GGGAACTGACAATCCCCACTGATGCCATCGCCTTGATTAGTTATTCATTTTCAACCCCACCCACCACCCTGTAATGTATGCTGCAGTAATCTGGCTGGAAACGCTTGAGTTGAATGCCAGATGTTGTTTTTACTGGCCATTTATGAAAGCTGTCTGACTTGCCTCAGTGATGTCTTACGCTCACATGCATCGAATGAGGAAAACATGTCATATGCCATTGTTATATATATGTGTAAGTAGTGATAATTGGCTGAATTATTTGAGATGTCATGACCCAGTCATGCACAGTTTAGTTTTAAAGGTTTCCATACTAAGTAATTTGTCATTTCCAACTGATCCATGCAGACCTGATAATTTGTTCTCTGCTAGTTTGCACAGTTTGACCAATAAGCCAGTTAAGAAGACGTATTTTCTACATGATTGAAAATCAGTACTGCCTTGAAATGCTTCTTGTCTTAATACTCATGTCTTTAAAGCAAGCTCTTATTGAAATGTCAATCAGACAGGAAAAAGAAAACAGGGGTGTTGTTGTAAATAGCTTGTCAGGGCTATACCCTCCTCAGTGTAAGCCCCCCCCACACACACACACAATGTCAAATACGATTCAATTTCTGCCTCAGCATCAGCTCAGGCTAACACGGTCAAGCAAATGACTATTTTCTGAATGGCCTAGGGGAGTTACGTTTTTCAGCTTATCAACTTTTATTAACCTTAGCACTGAAGTTTACTCTTTGATTTAGATTCTTTGGAAAACACTGAAATTGGATTTTTCCCCCCCAACTCTTACTCCTGCTGTGACATATGCTCAACAACTTGTTATACAAAGAAAAAAAAAAACTATATGCTTGCCTTGGTTTGTTGCTAAGAATATTTTATTATGAGAGCTACCTCTCTAATTGTATTAATGTAATTTCTTTCAGGTGTTCTTATCTACCATGGAAAAAGATGCAGAGTAGTGAACTGAAGTGACAAGGCCCGGAATTATTTTTGGCCATTATACATTTGCATGTTAAAGTTTTAATTTAATGATAACCTCATTGTAGCAACATTAGATAATTTAACAGAAGGATTGGATTTTTATTATGTTTTTTACATTACATAACATTATGTATGTTCATTTATTAATGGAAGAAAAGTAGATTTAAAAAGCTCAAGTTTAATTATGTACTATCTATAATTTAAGATAGTAATTTCCAATAAATTAATGTTCATTATATAGTTATTGTTCATGGTTGCACCAATTTTTACTCCAATTTACTTAGTAAGTAAGCTGAAAGTGTACTGTAAAAGGAAGCCTTGTTTCCATGGTATTACCATGTTCTTAAAATATCATACTTTTGTAAATGGTTATTCTCTTTTCCATGCAATCAACACAAACTTTTACCATGTATCTCCAAATCGTTACTCAGTAGGACATTACAATTTACAGAGTAAGTAACCTGAAACTGTACTGTAAAAGAAAGCAAGGTTTTATCCCATGGTATTACAAACCCCTTACCACATCCTTTCATCAAAATTGATGGTTTCCTTTCCCATGCAATAAAGACAAACATGTACCATATGTTCCATAGTGTTACTAACTAAAACATGATATTTTATGGAATAAGTACATTGAAACATAGAAAAAACATTTAAAGACATGATTGTTACATTGGACTAAAAAAAAAAGTTTGCTTCTGACGTAAGGATCATAAAATAAACATGATAATACGATGTAACAGTATGTACCAATGTAACCACTGCTTCAGCTTATTATAAAATAAAGGCTATATAATTGTAACAACTCAGGAAAATGTATATAGGGTACTGTAGGAGTATACTACCGATATCCAGTTATTTGTAAGAATTACTGGAGTGGAGCATAGCAATCCTTATTATACTTCAGATAATCACATACCTTTATCCTACTTCCTTACATACCTTATTGACATGAAGTTGAAGGAAACTTACCCTTCCATTAAAATTAAATTGATTGGATAGATATAAATTCAAAATAAATTGAACCTTGGTTTGGTAACAAATCAGCACCTTCAAATAATTGGTTTGATACATTAACAGTTACATTTATTATACACTTAATAGAACTGGGTTCAAAGAGACAACTCTCTATTGTAGCACTTGTATTCAGTTTAGTCTATGATGTTACTTTGTTTACCATAGCTCTGAGGAGTAAATATTTAAAGGTCAAGTGGTTAATGAACAGTTGGCAGGTTTTTTACAGTGCATTGAACATTTCTCGTACAGTTTACAAATATTGAGAAGAGCTCATGTAATCGAAAATTCCTTATCTGGCAACTTTCTGCCAATCCGTTGTGTCACTCCTGTAAAAAGGGTTATGCAGCAGTCTACTTTTCAAATGAGATCATCATCCACTTTCTCAAAAGTCAATTTCAAAAGTAGTGGTGTAACAGGAGGGTGTTGATCCATGGTAAATTCGGATTGGGCCCCATGGTTGGTATGTGAACTGTGGATTAATTGCAAACTACTGTAGCTACAAGTCATGGACAGACACCGTGTCACTAACAGGGATTTTGAAGAGCAACGACCAAACCAGCATCTAACGGGTCTGAAGTGTCATTGGCAGGTATGTTGAGGTGCTGTAGGCGAGCAGCTAATTAGCCTTCTTCCGTCTAGCCTGTTAAATGATGTTAGTGGTGCATCGTACCCCAGTGGCTCCTTCAACAAGCTGAGTTTTTTTTACTCATGTTTGTAAGTTACAAACATGTAATGTTTGTTGACTCAACGCTGGTTATTTTTTCATTCACTTCCATTTTTAAAGGAAGAAAGTATCATGCCTCATATTGCACTTTAATTTAACAATTTAGTATTCATCTTGAATGTTTTTCTTCATTTAGGACCATGGGCTTAAAGTGTTTTACAGAATAAATGGATTGCATTTTCATTTTCATTTTCATTTTCATTTTCATTTCATTCTTTCTTTTTTTCTGATAAAAAAAAAAGATCCATCCATTGGACCCCTATTCACAACCCTATTGTGCATGGACTTTTCTCATAATTTTACAGAATTCCATCAAACATAATCTGGTATCAGTAAAGTGAGGCATTGCTCTTTTAATTGTTATGTCTCTGATATGACATAAAATGATAATCCCTTTAAATTATGCAACCATTTATTGACTTTGCTATGAACTATGCTAGTTGTGCAGGCTAATTCAACTCACTGGAACTTCAGAGTAAGAAAAAAAAACACACAAATTCCAGCACATTTGGCATACATGACAAAACCGTTCTAAACCTTCAAGAAAGAGGGCTGATAGTCAAGGTATATAACCGTGCACTTGTGCTGTCTTATTTATCTAGCAAAGTTTTTAGCCCTGCAGTTTCACACACACTTCCCTTTCTCATCAATGGGATCTGGTGCTAACAGGGGTGCTGTCTCTCACTGGGTGAGCTGACAGGATGCACTAAGGGTCAAAACAGCCTGACTTGTGAGGAGTTAACCTTTAGTGCCCATATACTTTTATGTGGGTTACACCACCATAAACACAGAACGCTTAAAAATACAATACGTTTGAAACATGATAGTACATGTACAACAGCACATGGGCTGTTTCCAACATGAACCTTTAATAACTACAATTGTAACTAGAATTGATGAGTAATAGAGGAGGTGTTTCTAAGAATTGGTTGTCTATAGCTGACTTATTATCAACCTAAAAGGTCATAACCACACAGTCTTTAGTTGAGTTGATGGGGTATAGAGGAGGTTTTTTTTAGGGTTTCAGCTGTAGTTTGTCTGTATTTAACTACTTAGTACCAGTGGTAATTATCCAATAATATACTATAATTTACCATATATTTACCGGGCAAATACTTAGTAATTAGAGGCCTGTAAAAGGAAGGGTTACTGAAACTGCCCTTTGCATGAAGTGTGTACTTTCTCTTTCACTTTGCTTGGCAAGAAATTGTAGACTCCCGCCCCCTGACTGGGCTCTGGATTATTAGCTTAAGCTCTCTAAAAATATCCCTTTGACTGTTTAAGCCTCTGACAGCAGCAACATCTCACACATTCTGATAGCTTTATACTAACTATGGCTGCAGAGGGCTCATGCACTCAGCCCGCCTTGTTATCTTTTACCTTGCTTGCCCAAGCAGCGGAAGAAGGAGCAATTTACAGGTCCCAAAATCTGCAACAGTCCTCTCTCCTTCTGAATCAGAATTGAAGCAGATCATCAAAGGCATCAGAAGCAACGCAATCACAGCAATCTCTGAACAAACAAGATGCTTTTTTGAGCACAAGAGGATTTTGTCCAGATGCCAGTCAAAGTACTTGTCATTTTAGCGATAACTGAAGAAGCACATGGACTGTCAATTGAAAATTGTCTACCACAACATACCAAAAAGCTCACGTCAAATGTAAAACATACACAGCCTGAAATACAAGATCTTAGAATCTTAATGCTGTAAGCCCCTTAAGTAATAGTGGCATTTATTGCCTGTCATTTCAGTTTTATTTGCTTGCATGTGTAGTCTAAATGCATATTTACCACCTTACAGTATTTATCAAACCAATATATTACAGCAGGTTTAGTGAGCTTATAGTACCAAGTATTTTTAATGTAGGCATTCATAACAGCTCATAGAAATTAATAAATTCCTACAAGGGATTACATTGTACACATGTGGCTCATAGACATTGCTTCAATTATCTTTTCTTCTAACACCCACACTCTCTCGAAAGGCTTTTCTCACAAATATTATAGCTGTTAACTAGAGAGAGACGGAGGGTGAGATAGAGGCATGTGTCGCTCCGCAGCCATCGTTATTCCAGCCTTCATTCATGTGTCTCTTTTAAATGCTTTCCAAGCTGCTTTTGCCTCATGCTTATTGGTGATGGAACGCTCCTGAGGACAAAAGTCAATACATGGTTGTAAATAAATGAGAACAAATGTGAGACGTAGGCCCTCAATAGATTGAAGAGGCAAAGGGAGGAGAAAAAAAAGACTACACACTTTTACTCATTGTAAAACTGCTTCTTGACTACAGCGACTAATTGACTAGCCTCTTAGCCTCTGTGTGTGTTGAAGGAGTTGGGAGGGAGTGATGAATTGACATATTGCTGGCGCTATAATGTTGATCCAAGGCAGAGAGCCATGAGACTTTCCTCCAGGGACCAGTAACCTTATTGTTCCATGTCATCTCCTCCCCTTCTGTTTGAGGACCAGGTTGTCAACCTCTCTCCAAGGTCACGCAAACACAGGCCCCCCTTCTTCAGATAATTGGATTATTTTGAATCATAGCATCAACTTATTGCCCCATCTGGGGTCAAAAGTGAATTTAGTGCACAAGGTTGTCTGTCACAATTTGTGGCATTGTACTGAACTGACAAGCAACAGCTTCTGTCATCAGTTAAAGGACTGTTCCAGTGGTCTTGCGTGGATATTTACTACAAATCACATATTGGACATTGCAGTTAACCATTTTGCAAACCATGCCTCTGTGTTGGATGTATTGTATGTTCCCCTACCATTTAGAACATCAGCTGACCTCCATTTATATATGTACAATAAGAGAAATCAATTAGCAGTCCCTGAAACACAAGTATATTATAGTTTTTGCCTTATTTCAAATTCAATTAGCAGACTTAAGTTTTAGCTTTGCAGATCACGTATAACGTACATAATAACATTTTTGCTCAACTTTTTTCAAATGCATGTACTTCTTAGTTTGGGATTTCTTGACGTATTCAGCCATTGGTTTCCATTAATTTCCACACTAGATCTCAGCTCTATTAACAGACTTCTCTCAATGCTCCTTAATCTTAATCATGTATAGTATACATCTTTGCTGGTCATTTTCAGCTGCATATTTGTTCCCTACCTTTCCCGGCACACCATTGATTTCCGTTAATTGCAATACGACATAAAAATGAAATGACTGCATACATTGTTGTTACATTATTGTTGCATGATAATGCAGTTTATTTACAGGTTGATTTTGAAAAGTCTGTACTGCTTTATCACACCAATAAAGCAACATTAACAAACATGAATGAAGACTTTGTTCTCAGCAATGGATTAGGCCAAGTTATTTGGCTTGTAAACACCTTGGAGGGAAAATCTCCCTGTTATAATCATCACAAATTATGGACTTAGTGTGGATAGTTGAGAAAGGCTAAACTATTGAACTATTATTTTGTTTAATAGAAATATATTAAATATATTTAATGTTTGATAAATATGTTTTTCTCTTTTGTCCCTTTAATCACCATGTAATCCCACAGAGTTTGAATATTGTGGGGAAATAAATAAAAGTCAATGGCTGCCTGCAAAAGTAGGAGAACACATTTGAAAATCTGAATCTACACAGTATGAATTTAGGTTAGACAACTAAAAATAGTCTCTAGAGTTTGCCATTAGATTTTCATGCCATATGGTCATGAATGGAGACCAACGGCTGCCTGAAATGAGACAAAAATGTAGATGAAAATATAAAACTAAAGCATGTATTTGAAAAAGGGTCAGCAAAAATGTAAAGTTTACATGATTTGTAGTTAAGAAGGTAAAACACTCAAAAATACTGGTATTGTCCTTTAAAGTGCACCTGTTATGAAACTAAAGAAACATACAGTTAGGTGTCGAATGCCTTCAGTCTCGGGGATTCCCACATACCAGCACATATTCATTATTTCAGTGGTGGTTTCATGGCTGGAGGCTGACATGGTGTTATCTTGTGCGGCTGTGGTAAGATGAGATGAAGTGGGGCAATAGATTAAATGGGTGGGCTGCATGCCTATTAAATCAGTAGTTGGCAGAGGAACACTAACTCAGGTTACTTATTCTCAAGTGACACGGCTGCACATGTGAGGAGCGGAGGCAAGCGAGATGTCTTTACTTCACGTCTGGAGTGTGACATTCTGCTCTGTTTGTGACTCTGTAATTAACTCCTCATTTGTGTGTTTCTGTTTTTTTGTCTTCTCTTTTCTAGGAAGCGGCCACCTTTGCCAAAGAGCTGGGCTTTGAGGTGAGTTGACCAGCAATTGCACACTAAACAGATCCTAAAGGTTTATTTTTGCTGATAATGAAGTTCCTTTTGGACAGTGATTGATGTGCTATTATACTCTCCAGGCCTTGCAGCAGTTGCTATGGAAACCTGGCAGTCGTCATGGTTTCTTTGTTCAGCCAGCTCTCTGTTATGACGCACTCTGCTAGGTCTGCACCCAACTGCGCCTACAGATGTTATTTATTGAATTTTGAAAAGCCTCTTGGGAAGCTGAGAAGTTGGGCATGGTTTCAAGCCTTTCTCTGCAGGCTTGGGGCTCATCAGGTTGCCTGGTTAAAAAGCCTCCTCATTATCTTCATTGCACTCAGGGATGATACTGTATGTCTTCCCTTCGCTGCTATAGCATTACACCACACTGAAGCACACTGTAGTCTTTTAATAACCAAATTACAGCCACCTGTGGTTTTAGATTATGGAAATTAAAATCACAGTGCTTGTTACCCCATAGAATGTACACTATGTGTTTTAAAGTGGGGCTGCCTCTTAAGTGTAAAATGAATGTTCCCTTAGTCTATTTTTTACTTTTATTATGCATATTCCTCGCGCTGCTTTTAAAATGCGAGAATCAAAAACACCAATAGCCGGTATGTGTGTATGTGTGTGTGTGTGTGAGATTTTCAAAATGGGCTCAGGTATTTTAAGTGCCTTCTCTCTTTCAAAGGTAGCGTTGCCTCGAATATGGCTCTGCTCTGTGTGAATAATTGTCATCCAGAATCACTAACGGTGTGATCAACGTGACTGGAATAGAAATGCAATCCTGATGGCAATGACAGGTTTAAGAGAGGAGAAGGGATGAAGAGTGGAGGGGGATGTAATGCTGGTGATGATGGAGGGGGCCTCACATGAAAAAAAAACCACAAAGGGCAACGTGTAGACTCTCCTAGTACTTACAATTCTTTGACATTTTCCATGTCAACCTGATTTGCCAGAACACTCTGCGAAATTGCATTGGATGAATGTGATTTCTCAGATAACATCAGTGGTGTGTACTGTACTTACTGCATTTCTAGATGGTTGCAGTTCAAAGAGGTTTTCTTCACAGTTGTCTTTTTTTTTTTCCTGTTGTCATTTATGATGACAATTTGACTTGCTTTGTACAAGCTGGTCCCCATACTGCAGTTGTACTACTCCAAAATGTCAATATACTCTATATAGAATCTTCTATAACTTTGGATTTAAAACATTAATGTTGGAAAACAGTCTTTCACACAAACAAAATATACTTGTATTATGACCACAGAACAGCTCTGGGTGATATGTTTAAAACCTGTAATAGGTATAATAAAGATATTTTCCAACCCTAATATAATGAATGTCAAAGGTATGCAAAACCACATACATTAATTAAATTACTTGGCTTAAAGTTCCATCATTGATCTTGGAAATTGGCCAAAACTTCCTAGCATGAGTTCCACTTAATAGCACTTTTGCAGAGCTTTCATCCACATCCTGTTGCCTTCATCAGCAGACAGAGTTTGCTCAGTTGTCATGGAGATGGTTCAGATGTTACATCCGATGCCAGAGACAGACAGAGAGGTTACAGTCATGATTGCTTCCTTGGGTCACGTGATAACAACTGAACCATTTCTATTTGAGCTAAGAATGTTTTTTATCAAATCAAAATCTTGTCAAATGTAATTAACTGTGCAACAAATGCATACAACAAATAACATTAATTTATAATAATAAGTCTGTTTTAAAAAATGATAAAGCTATATGACCTAATTAAGAGTAGAATTCCATTGTAATTGTAATTATCACCCTGTTGTATTACAAAAGAGTTTTAAGTCTTTTAAGGCCAGCGAAGTTCATTTAAATTATTGAACAGTCCAATTAATTGATCATTGTGGCACTACGAGTGGTACTATAATTAGATATTGTTGCAGTTGCTGCCCAGTTGTCAATATCCAACACAATAACACTGCAAGATGCACTTTATATGTTTTCTGAAACACTGTTATCATCACATTATGAATGAATAACAAAAATGACAGTAGCACGTCTTCAGTGTAAATAAAAGATTTTAAAAAAGAAGCTTATACTCTCCAAAATAGCAATCAGCAGATCCGAACACAGTCGCCTGATTGTGATCTGTTTCCTTTAAATGCTCAAAGAACTATCTGCATCACAGCTCTAATTGAATCTTTCCCTGGCAGTGTTTCTCAAACAGCCTGCAGTGGAGACGATCAGCTTCTCACTGGCTTCAATACAGAAACACAATTTAACACCCTTGTAAAGCTTTCATATTTCACAGTTTGTTGATTCATGTCTGATCAATTGCTTCACAATCGTAAATATTGCTATTTGTCAGCAGTAAACTAAAGTGACCATATCGTTTGTCAATTCATTTGTTTTGCACTCACGCTGAACATTATTTTTCTGTGTTGTGCCGTTGGAAGTTGTCAGGTAAGCTTTCTGCTAGGCAAAAAGGAAGAAGTTGTCTCTGAGTGATCGTGTGTTACTGTGTGTAGGTTGCCCCGCTCAACAGCCATGATGCTTACTCTACCACCTCGGGCCCTTAGAGCCTTTTAGCGCCTAAACCTGAGTAGAGCACCTTTTTTATGTCAGCGAACATAAAACCGAAGGGTGACAATGTGCTGAAGCCTTGTGTGGTTTTGCATTCAGTGTCTGGAGGAGTGCTTGTGGTTACATCCAGTCACAGTGACAAATTGCCTTTTTTTCACCATCGCCTGCTAACAGCCTCTGTATTAACCTCACCATTAGCACTTACTTAGAGTGTTACACCCATTTTTCCTTGGCCCAGGGTCTCCCCGGACCTCTCAGGGCTGATTAAAGGACGTTTGGGAAGCATTTAGAGGTGTAAAAGCTCATTGGTTTGAGTGAGCCAGTGTGGCTGGTGGTATTGGGTTGGAGCCTATCTCTCTGATTACTCCCATAACCACAGTATGTGCTCGCCCCGAAGGTGCTTGAGTGTTAGCTTTGATACAAATGCTTGAGGCGTCTACGACCCTTAATGCTAGCTCCTCAGTGTGCTGTATTAGAGAAACGCAGAGTCCACCCCACTGTGAGACGGTGATAAAGGCATTCCACCTGCTCATAGTACATCATGATGAGTTAATAATAAAGTACCACTGACAGGTGTGGGTTTTTTTATCCCTCTCATGATCAAAGGCAAGCACTCCGGAGAGTTCTGTCGTCTCCAGGCGAGAATATCCATTCTGTGCAGATGCTGAGAAGAGATGGCCTGTTTCAGGAAGAGAGTGATACAGTACATGCACTACCTATCCCTTCAGCTCGCAGAAGTAGCTTTATCTGACAACAGCATATCTTCACACGCTTATTTTCATCTCACTTAGGGAATATGACATTCTAATACTTTGCAGCTCTCCTGTAACTGCATGGAAGCATCATTGAGTGTGCCTATTGATCTTTTCTCGAAATGGTTTCATAGCCCATCTGGTTTCATTATCACTTGATCCATCTGCCAGAAGTGTAAAACTCTGACCCCTCTCAGTCACAGTTGTGATCTTTGATTAACTCCTTAGAAATTGCTCCCCATGATGTATTCATTCAGGCAATGTTAAACCTAATATACTTACCCAGTGGTCTGGTGTGTTTACAGACTGATGACATTGCAGAGATTGCAAAGAGAACCCAAAACCTACCCAAGGAGAACACAAAGAGGCCGCGAGTGGTGGTCTTCACCCAGGGCAAGGATGACACTGTTGCAACTGTTGGTAAGCTATTTTTGTTTTCCCTTTTTTTGCCTGCTTATCTACTCATATTTCTACTACTCGATGACATCCCAACTTTGGCCCCGTTTGGACATCTTTAGCCTTTACTCAAACCTCATATCTCAAAACTACAGCCTTAAATAGATGGTAGATCGCTGACTGAAGAGAGCCGAACGCTATCAGTAATTTCTTTGAAGTTAACCTCCAATATTGACACCAGATGTTAAAAAAAAGACTGCTTGCACTACATTCTGTCATTTCAGAGCATAAAAGAAGTGTGGGGGATGCAGAGAGCAGGCATTGATTTGTGAAGTACTTCTAACTTTGTCTTGGACAGACTCCAGGCCAGTCCTCAGCAATTTTTAATGCTTCAACTCTTACATCCTGCCCTTTTTTCCTGCAAAATGCTGGCAGAGTGACCTTGGGGAGAGGTTGACAATGTTGGTCCTCAAATCTGTCCAATTTTCTTTGATGCAGGGGATATTTGTTAGTGAGACATTAAAAGGCAGCGCTATCATAACTGAGTTGGGGTTACAGGTTTAAGCGATGCGGGGAGAGAGGATAGTTTCTGATTACTGCTGGGAGCCTTTGCCTTTGTTTGGAACCACAGGATGTCTCTCCTTGTTGCCCTTGTAGTTCACTAGTCGTGCACAGGGAGAGATGGCCTCAGGTAAAGACTCCATCATATCACTCATCACTGGGGACTGCAGAGAAGCAGGACTGTTAGCACTGCAGGACACTGTCTTCACATGTGTCCACTGTCCTCAATTTCACACTGCTGGAAAGAATCTTTGTGAGCTCAAGCTTTTTACAGTATATCACTGATGGCAGTATTAATCAATCAATAATTAATTGTTTATTTCCTGTATTTTTTTAAAATGTATTGTAGTGCTGCCATTTTGGCCAGAGCTCTCAAGATCTATTTTACATAATATATCTACATTCATCTACATTTTTATATTAACAATGAATGAAATGACAATGTGAATAGAGCCGCTAGTAGAAATAAACCAACAGAGCATTATCACTTTAGCTCTACAGAGCTTTTTTGCATCCTTTTAACTCGGTTTTTGTTTTGGTTCCCTGTCATTGTCATTTTCATTCACAGCAGGCAGCAGTTTTCAGTGATAAATCTTTGATGAACCTACTGTAAACTACCTGCCCAGCACCAGATGGCAAACAGACAAAGTTGGGGCCTAGTTAGCAGCTAAAGAGACAGATATGTGTATGCAAAATTACACTTGCCTACAAAATTCATCCTGATGTTTAATGCAGCCGACTCTGTTACACACACTGGCCCCCGTTGTGTAGTGTTGCATCATTTGACACCCACTCAATGGACTTGCCATACAGACAGAAGCAGTAAAGACATAGTAGCCAGCATGAGCATCAGTGCTAGAAAGGATAAAGGACAGTGGAGTATCTTGATGCGACAACACAACCTTATCACCATAATAGGCGGAGAACATCAGTACTGGATGATCTTCCAAAATAATACATTCGATGAGAGCATCATTTATTTTTACGTTCATTGCTAAATTCTAAGTGCTTAAATTCTCGCTCTCTACAGTATCTCTGCAAGTAAGCTACAGCATGATTAACATGAGGAAAGACTGTGGCAAATAAAATAGAGCTAGGGTGAGGCAATTGAAACACTTAAAACAGTACAATTACTTTATGCCTTGCTACATAAAGGAAACACTACTGCACTTCCTGTATTGGCAATGCATGTTAGCATTGTACAGAAACTGTGAGGTGTGGAATTGGGAGTGCACAATGTCGTACATTTTAAGACTACTGTGTAAGCTTACAAAAAAAAACCAATAGGCGTTGGCGTTGGTGTTCTGACGCACGTCATATGCCTCTGATGTGTTCTGCTGTTAATGTACTACATCACATAAAACCCCTTAAGCATGTACAATAAAAACTGTCTCGCTTGGAATCAATAATTTAATCAACAGAATTAGTGTGACGCCACCTTAATTATTATTATTGCCCAGGCCTAAATATAGCATGTATTTGAATTAAAATAATATTGAAGGTAGAATTCTTGGGAATACATTTCCTTTCATGAGAATTTGAAAAGAAATCTTGAAGCAGGAGAAGAATAGGAATCCATCCATTGTGTTTGGGGTGATGGATAATTCCTGCCTGCTTCTCTCATTGCTACTGCACGAAGACAGAGCTGTGCACCGCTGTGAACTTTATATAAAATACATGATGAGTGCGGGCAGGATGAAAGACAATGTGTTTCAGATGTCATCTACAAAGGCAAACATGATAAATGTCATTGACTGTGCTATCATTGCAGTGGAGCTGTTGCAGTAGTAGGTGTAGCAGAATTAGTGTGTGTGTGTGCCTGTGCATGTGTGTGTGCGTGTGTGAACATCACTATTCATGCCAGCCAAATAAATGTCAATGTAAAAAGAGAATTAAAGATTTTCATTTCCCAGAGGCGGCGCTCTAATAAACTTGATCTCTCATTTTGTTTGCAATTTGTCCTCCTGTCAGGATTTGATCATTTGCCAGCCTCTGCATGTCATGTTAAACCATTTTATAGTGATTAAGGACAGGAGAATGCCTTCCCCCGTGGTATAATTCTCCAAAAAGAGATGTCAATTCGTTATTGTTCTTTTTTTCCCCCTACCCTTCATTTGGAGCCTTTCATCACACCACCGCTTCAAACGTGCCTTTTAAGAGCTGGGAGCAGGGGAAATGGCCCTTTATTTAGCTGCCACTGACACTGCTGAACTACACTGGGCTTTTGCTTATACACCCATTAAAGCAGTAATTAAGCCCTGAACCTTAACGGTGAGGAGATCTAATAAACGATCATTCAGCTGGGGTTGCCGCTCTAATCGCTGATAAGGACTTGATAAAGCCTGAGTCGGCTCCTCTGCGAGTTTTAGGGCTCTCGAGGGGACAAGGCAGGCAGATTTCAACTTTGAGAGGAAAAAAATAACTGATCTATACATGTTAATCACATGAGGTAGACTGAAGAATGAATACTGATTACAAGGAAAAAGGCTCTTTTCTTTTATTTATTTATTTTCTTAAAGCAGGGTGATTTGTCACCAGTTAGATTAAATGTTGCAGAATTATTTTACAATCTACTCGAACAACTCTGACTTTTAAAAACCTGGATGTTTATGTTCCATACTTCATAATAGACTAAATCAATTAACAAACTGTGCTATGAGAAAGACCTCCTCTCTTTTGTCTGGCATCTCATGTTCAAGTGTTTTCTTTCATGTCTTCCCTGAAAGGATGTTGGTTGGCGATGATCTTTTGCCTGTAGTTCCAGTAATTACAGGCATATGTATTTTTTTTCTAACTCAATTGTGAACAAAGATGGTGGTTATGATAGGGAAACAGATTGAATGTCAACTTGCTCCTAACCTGTCGCAATTGCCAAGAAAGTGGTAAAGTTGTTTTCCTCTCTGAGGCTAAGAGTTTTGGCTGAAATGCAACAGGAGACGTTACAGAAGAAGTATTCTCAGGGAAGTTTCATACATTGAGATGTTGTAGTTAAAATTCTGTTGTGTACTTTATCTTGTACCTTTTACTAGAATAGTTGTTTGTAATTGAGTCAATTGGCAGCCCAGGATTTTAAAATCATTTTTTTAATTGTGTAGATGATAAAGTGTGACAGGATCAAAGCTAGTTTTAATGGCATGCCAACTATTTGATCTACCTGCTATCTGTCAAAGAAACAATAGCGTGCTCTGGAACACAACCAAGTGAAGCGTGTAATAATTTCAGAGTGAAAACAATGCTCCATATGCTCATTTTTCAATAAAGCCGAGGTTGTCCTATTTGCATGCACAGTCGCTTTTTTTTTTTTTTTTTTTTTACACAAGAGCATTTTCTCAGTCAGTGTTGTACTGTGAATTGGCATTGTTCAAAAGAATAGCCAATAATATTGACTTAATTGATACTCATTTCAAAGAGACGCCTGTTGAAAGAATTTTTTTTAAGTTTAATCACCACCATACAAGAGTTGTAATGAGGGAATTATAAGCAACGAATTAACAAAAGCACACAATTATAGCTTGCTGGAAGGAGGTATTTGAATTCCTTCAAATTCATTCGAGTTTCACTGTTTTTCTCCCTGTTGCAGGTTACCTGTCAAAGCACAGTCATACTACACATCCCACGCCTTTGCCAGAAATCTGCTGCTTCGCTCATTTTGTCCAACTAAGGAACAAGAATATTTTAGTGGGTTTTTTTTAAGTATAGCAGCGTTTTAATGATTGAAAATAATGTTGTCAAACTCATTACAGTGAAATGTGAAATAAGTTCAGCGAAGTGATGTTTTAAGATGTTCTACAAGCCAGTGACAACAGAGTCAGAGTATTTTAGAAGGATTTTTTTTTTTTCCTTTTGCGATTTCCATGACAGATTTTTGCCAATGAGCTCTTTGTTACAGACGACTGGGGAATTATTGGATTGTAACCTGAGTTAACATGTCAGTCAAATTTAATAATTTGCATCAATGAGGTCATGTGAACTTTCCCCCTGAGCAGCACAGCACAAACTTTTGGCCATGATGATAGAAGTAAGGGGAATGTGGGATGTCTATTGTGCCATATTTCTAGAAAACAATTCTCAGAAAGTTCTGCAAATTGCCTTTTCATGCAGTCCACAGTAAACTGATCAGCCAGGAGTGTGAAAGACGTGCTGAAATTCAGAACTGAAAAATAATTTAAAAACATAACGCTATTGTCATAATCATAGAAGACAAAATTATGGCGTTAAGAGTAAAAGCTTTGACAGTTAAGTATATCTTTTGAGCTGTCTGTCCCAGGATCTCAAAATGTTTTGTTACCATGATTTGTGGCCAAAACAAATGATAATAAAAGGGTTTTTTTGGAATAAAATGCAATAAATCATGTGGCCATTTTCTGTTATTTTGCAATAAACTGCAGTCATATTGGATGGCAGATTTGAGACAAATTTGTGATTTTGAGCTACATAAAAAAGATGGACTTGACTGGGCTGGATTTTTAAAACCTTTCAAGCCAGCCTTTAAAAAATACAAGAGTTTACTTTAATAAGTCTCGGATGTAGTTGTAGTTGTATCCATAATCTTAATCCTGGATGTTATTGGTTCTATTGAGAGTATAAATTAGTGTAGGGAAGGACAGTTTGATCCGCTGTTACGTTTGGGGAAACTGAGGTGACATTTTTATGTACCTATCGCTCATTAAGTGAGTCTGAGTTTGGTTATTTGACCTTAAAAATTGTGCTAAGTGGTAGAATTGTCAAAATTGGCTAATCGGATCAAACTCGTGGGCAAAAACTAGTGAAGATTGGAAAAAACATCTTGCAAATACTGTAGGATAGGTTGAGATCTTGCAAATATTGTAGAATAGATTGAATTTACTTTATTTCTTAATCGCAAGGTGGTGAATTCCTGGAAGACTGGTTGAGTTAAATAAAAGGAGAAACAAAAATAGCCAAAGAGCTGATGAAACTCAACAGAGCAAAAAAAGGGGGGGGAAAAGAACAGCTCAATGTATATTGGAGTGCACAAAGTCATCCAATTCCCTGTGAATTTGAAGGATTTTAATAAGGATCCAAAAACAGAACTGCTAATTGCAACAACATAACAATAGGTTTGTTGTTAACAGATTCTGATTTGTTTGTTTAATGAATGTTGACACCTCTGTACGTAGTGTTATCACAAAGATGAGCATCACTTCATGTGAGAGGTTACCTAGTTGCAAATAACAAGATCTGACTCCTCCTGTACCGCCTACTCTGTAGAGAGCAACCTTTTGTTTTAACCACCGTAAACATATTTACACAGTTATTTATATTTGATTACTCGGATGTACTGAACTGCAGAATCTGTGCTGAGTAAGTGCTGCAGCTTCATATCGTAAAGCATCTCATTTTGTAGCTGTAAAGTGCGTTGCATAAGCATAACCGCAAGTAACGACTTTAGTTTAAGTGTGGAACAACTGACAAATAGTAATTTATTATTAGCACATTTTTCATATGCGGTTAATCATTTCAAGAGGGAGGAGGTTTCTCGAGCTTCATCTGTGGCATTAATTAAGCCAAGTCGTTATGCTACTAATTAGCTGATCCTAAAAGGATTCTTGTTGTATTGTAATTTATTATCAAAGTGACAATCTGCTGCTTTCCCTTTAAAGAGAAAAGTGTGTCATTATGAAAACACAATATAACCCTTTATGTGATATGTCTTTGGTACCTGACCTGTATTACGGTCTCATGCTTCGTGATAATATGTTTGCATTTAACACAACTTGATGGAGTTTCTCATTTCTTTGACGTCAGGTGTTTAGCATATGCTTGACTGCGGGTTGTGTGTCTCGCCCTGAAGGACAAGGACAGAAATGTGTTCAGAACTATTCAAAAAGGTAGTGTGTCTTATCTGCACCTCAGATATTCTTGTGAGCTGCTGTTAGATTAGTAGGGAGCCTCATTAAACAACTTTTTTGTCGTTTTTCTTTTTTTCCCTCATGTTCTCGTTAAACTCCAAGCCTTTTTTTCTCAATAAGGGGTCTGTCAGCCTCCTCGTGTTCCTTTTATCCACATGTCAGTCTTTTGTCTCCTGCACCTTTTTGAAAATTCACGTCGGCACCAGAGCTCTTGGATTGTTTGAAGATTGTGTGTGTGGTTTAGATTGTTCTGACATAAGTTGCTGATTTAATGTCACTCTACACCTCAAGACTTTGTCATCTGGTAGATTTTTGTTTCCCCCCCCTGCTTTAAACTGGAAGTCTCTTTGAAGTGCATATGCTACTGATAATTGAAGCAATATAATCCATTGAAGATAATAAAGAGAACCTCATTCATTGGATTCCGTTGTGAACGGAAACGACTCACAGTAACTGTTCTTGGATTGTTGTTAATTTATCAGAGCACTCGCCTAAAGCTTTAGAGATGTTGAGAATTTTTGCATTTGATCATCTGTTGCATTTGGAGCCTTTATTGTAAGCCAGCGACACTGCAGTCCAAGTGTCACTTAATTCAGCACCTAATTAATCTTGCCATTTGTGCTGAAACATCATTTGATGAATTAAGCCATTACCAGCAATCAACAACAATTTTGATAAAAATTAGGTTATTTATCAAGGTAAAACACCAAGCGTTCACCAGTTACTGTTTCTCAAATGTGAGACTGTGCTTTTCTCTGTTTTATATCATTGTACATGTAATATGTTTTAGTTTTAGACTGCTTGTTGAACATAACAAGCAATTTAAAGACATCCCCTTGGGCTTTTGGAATTTGGGATGATCATTTTTTACCATTTTAGACTTTTGTTGGTAGAAAAATATCATTTGTAGCCACCCAAGGCATTGAAAAATGTTTAAAACGTGTTTATTGCACTCAGCATGTGTTAAGATTCACACCTTATGGGGTTTATAGCTTAACAAAGTTTAAAACAGAGCTTTGTTAGCCATAAAAATGAACTTAAATCATAACGTATAGTTCCTCAGTTGTTACTTACACTAATTATGTATCACACATGTATTGTACAATAACAATTATTTATTTTATACATTATTAATTAGCCAAAAAAACTAAGCCATGCTGAATTGTTAAAATCAAATGTCCAATTATCTCCAATTATAACAAAGCCTTGTTGTGTGAAATGACCTGTGAATAATGTCAAGTTGCAATCAAAGAAATAATGGGCCAAAACAAGAGAAAAAAAATATATACTGATGTGTTCAGCTTTAATTAACAGCCCTCCTGTGTCCTGACCACAGGTGACAGAGTGACCATGTTCCCTGTTTTGGACATCGACCAGAACGATATTGTGGACACTAACGGTGCTGGAGATGCCTTCGTGGGAGGTATGGCGTGAAAATGATCCTCCACGCAGCTTGATTTTTGTGTACATTCCCAATTAACCTTTGATATCAGCCATCTATGTAACATAGTAATGTCTCCAGATAATATGAGTGTGACATTTAGCCTGCTGTTTTTACTCTGTATGAGCTGATCATAGCACCACATAAAAGAGTCATCATTTGGCTGCTGCTGAGGATTAAACAGCATTGTCCCTTTTTCCAGAAGCCATGTCTTGTTCATATCAATGCTAACTGCTCCCCAAACTATTTTGGAGGTAATGAATCGTCACGACTTGACCTCTGCTCATCTGTCTACTCAGGATTCCTCTCTGCGTTGGTCCAAGAGCACGCATTGGAGGAGTGTATCCGGGCTGGACACTACGCCGCCAATGTTATCATCAGACGGGTCGGATGCACCTTCCCAGAGAAGCCAGACTTTCACTGATGCATCCGAGCAATACACATTAGTCTTTTCCACAAGATACTTGTATATGTATGCTTTTGGATTTGATGTACATTTATTTCTATTTACACTGACTGCATGGGACTAAGTGCTCAGCTTGAATATTTGATCAAGCTTGAATAATCAACTCAGATGTTTTAATACAACTCAAACAATGTACTAGCATCATATGTTGGAATAATATGGTTATGTTTAAAGAAACACATGGCTGAAAATGTACCTTTTTAAGTATCAAATGCCCTCTTTAGGCTTGAAATGTAGCTCTCACAATTTTATGTCTTGCTTCACATTAGCTTGGATTTGTAGCAGGTATAATGGATTCCAGTGGCAACCAAGTCACTGCAAAAAAATAACAAAACCTTATTTTCAGCAACAGAGCTAAAAACATTTCTTCCATGTTGTTGTACTGCTCCTCATCGCTCCAAGGCTTTGCTTGAATTGAAGCATATTTAGTGATTTATTTGCAAAGTAACAATATTTTGGAACATACTGAGGAAACAGATCAATGGCGGAAAAGAGTATTATCCTGCAGGAGTGGTTTGAAAGGTTTTCTGTGACCATATGTGGCTCTGAAAAGTTTGTTGCTTCTTTCATGGAGGAGTTACAATCAATTCCAGTGGTCACACAGATTATGGCCAAAAAAAATGTATTTAAACATCCATAGAAACTTAACAAGAAAAATGCCTCTCGCTGAATCCACTTCTCTTTGCTGATCCTTATGCTCAGTATGTTACAAACAATGATCGCTTTGCCCATACAAAGCTAGTTACACTACTTCCTCACAACTGCTTTTGGGCTATAAGGAGGCGATAGTGTGACATGGAGAAAGTGTATTACTGTGTATAGACCATGAGTGCCATCCTTCACAAAGCAGAAAGCTACAAACTTTTCAGAGCTGTCTATCAAGCCTGCAGGCAATGAATGTTATGATGCTTAAAATATTGTACATTTTCAGTTGAGTGTTCCTTTAATATTCAGCTGTTGTTCTGTAGACATTATGGATGGAGCGCCATTGTGAAAGTCTCTCCATTTTCAAAAGTGACAGTATTAACTGGACAAAGATGGAAAGAATGTTTTTTGTTAATATACAAATAAAACAATAACGAGTTCATCCTACCAGGATACTCCTATAACAATATTTGACACATGAGATTTGAAGATGAAGTTTTTCTTTAATACACCTAAAAACAAAATGCAAATTCAATGTTATAACAAACCCGTTTGTATCTTTCCCCATTATTTAATCAGCCAGAGGCACCATCATGCTAATCACTTTTGGACAGCTCAGCACTCTCCATTAATGGGGAGGAGTGGGGGGGGCAGGACCAGCCTGGTGTCCTGGCTCCGCTCAGTCACCCTGACTCACGCTCGCTGGGTCCTAACTGGACTCTCGGGGTCTAGAGCTGCTCTGCAGGGCTGCAGGAGATCATTTTTCTCAGTTAAGGGATTAGTGGCTACTCTTCGTGGCGATCATTAGAGGGACCTGAAAATTAGGCTGATCCTTCGTACCCAGCTGTGCTGTCGCTGGGGGTTGGAGACGAGGATCAGAGGGAGGCCCCTCCCCGACCACCCGCCTCCCACTGACTGTGGGCCAGCAGAAGCATTTGGGCAGTGTCTCAAGTGTTTTGTGGAAAACAATTCAACACTCATCTGTTGTACAAAGAAGTGTGATTGAGAATAACATTTTCGTTCCCCTAGAACAACCTGTTACATCATATTTTATTTTGTTTTCTCTGAAAATGTCACAAGGAATCTGGTTTTTACACTCCATGCATGGGAGCTCTGTTTCCTGTAATGAGGCATAGATTATGCATTTATGCTAATCAGGGCCATCTAGGTGAAAACATTCTCCAGCCAAAATGTTATTAACAACTTTGAGACACTTTTTTTCATCAGCATTTTTTAAGGTTTCACACAGATGCGCTTTGAAAAGGACCACATTTCTGATTGGGCAAGATCACACTCCATGGCAGCTGGTTCATTTGCTTCTCAAGATGACAGATGGCAAAACACAAACACAAAAAGGGGGAGCCATGATTAAGTAATGAGAATGCCTGCCACAATAAGGAAACTACTAAACATACTTTTCTCACTTTTCCTAGTAAACTTTTGCTTTGCTCAATGAGTGCAGGTTGGAAAAAAACACAACAAATCTGTGCATTTAATTTACAATTTAAAATACTATTTTCTCTAGTGAGCCACAGGCAGTTTGAAAATGTTTAATACCAATGTTATTTTGTCGCACTCATCTACAACAACTCTTTTTATTTACTGTTTTGCGTGAAATGCCCTGTTAACAACTTTGACGCTGTGAGAGGAAAGGCTTGACTTTGTGATATATTTGCCTACAAAAGTGGGTTCACGACCAGAATTTTTTTTTTTTTTTTTTCTTTGAATGCAGCCAAAGGAGTGACTGGGGCCCTGGCCAGTGTTTTGCCCCGCAGATGGGCAGCAGTGTTTGTGAACACCAGTGTGGCAGTTGGCAGGGATTGAGGAGGGGGATGGGTAAATTGCAATGGCACATGCTCCAATTCAAATTATCCCTGGACCCATGCAGCAGTGGAGGACCTGCTGGGGCCCAGGGTGGCATTCATTATAACCAGATACAAGCAGGTTTGGTCAGCTCCTCCATCATGACACCAGTCCTCTTCAACGCATCAAATCTGAACCCCCTGTATTCACATTTCACCTGCTTTGGCTAAATTTTACATCACCTATACATCATAACATTTTATTTGCACATATTCACAATGAATTATCAGTAAGTAGATTTAAATAAATGTCAAGGACTGAATGGCAACAAGACTGAATGATATAAACACTGAAAATGGGTCATACAGGTAAACAGAACACATGAGCAAGGTCATCAAGGTAATAAGGGGATCATCTGATGAAGGTATGGCATAATGAAAAAATGACAAGACTATTAACACATAAATTGCAGAAATGCTAATGAAATTACACATCAAATATGACTTTTTAAAAGGGTTAAATGTTTTCATTTCTTTTTTAAAATCTGCCTGTACAGTACAGTATGTGTTTATAAACTAATGGGAAGTTGCCAATTATCTCTCTAATTACATCTGTATTACTGCATGAAAAATGAGCTTTCTGGCATTTCTAATGCTGCTAAAGAGTTGGTGAATGAGCGAGGGGAGCGCAAATCTAAAGACTGAAGATTTAATGATCTACATTATTGCTAACAACTATTGCTCTTCCTTGGGCATGGTGAAGTTAATTAGCAGATTAGGCTGTTAGTGTGTAATATCCCACACTGCCTTGACTAATATTGGCCAGAACAGGAAATAGATCATTTTTTCAATAAATGTCAGTATTTATGTGTTTATGTCGAAATCAATCACATTTGAGCTTATATCTGCTGCACATCAGTGTAAGTTTAAAATGGCCATAGGGGATTCATGTCAGTAGGGGTGTTATGACATAAAAATGTTAAGCATCCTGCCGAGACTAAACCTCCAAAAAAAAAACATGAAGTGTCAAAATGCTCCCCTTGGCTCATCACTGGACACGTTGATGGAGGGGGGAAAAAGTGAAATTGACAATATCATTGTAGGAGCGCACTAAAGGGGCGACGGTCCGCTCCACTACACTGAAGTAGGGATGTCTACAGTGGAAGAAGAAGAAGGGGGAGGGTACCACTTTGTCACAGGCTGCTATGTAGATTAACCTTTCAATTAGTTGTTATCAGGTCCTCTCCATGTCTCGGCGCAAGCTTTTCAGCCTTCGTTTTAAGAGATCAAATCCCACGAAATCGCTCGGATATGTCGCTGCACATTTTATCCTTCGACGTTTCCCCGATAATGAAGAGGAGTATCCGAGGGGGGGAAAAACTTGAAGAGGTAAACTACCAGCAAATATTTACGGTAGCCTGTGCCCTCTTTTTTTGCCTCTTTCTTTCATTCTTAGTTATATGTCCATTCTTGCATGAAACTTGGCGTTAATTTCTTGTGCCTTTTCGCCCACGGCGGTGGCAGATTAAGATAGGTCGGGTCGGGCTTGTGTAACATCTAGAAAAACGGTGTTAAAAAAAGAAGAAGAAACCCAAGAAGGCTGTGTATCATTTCCTAATATAATATGGAAAACGAGAGCGGCGCTGAGCTGAGAAATGGGAGCTAAAAAAACTATAGCGATACATAATTGAGAAGCAGTGACGGAGGAGCTACTCTCCCAGCAGTCGTGTTAACTTGTATTCCCCCTTGAACATATTTTTTCCCCTCCAGGGCTCACTATTTTCCTCATTGGAGATATTTGATAGTTAATGGTGATAAAGAGGTCATGCCATCATCTCACAGCGCAACACAGGACGTTAATAATACCGCTGGCAGACGTTAAGCGTACAGAAGAAAAAAAAGCCATACTTTTTTAGCTCAGCGGAAGGTTTATTCATCACCAACAATTTAACGTCACATAGTTTAAATGTTAAATATCAGGAGAATTACAGCTCCTCTCTTGGGGGGAAAGAATGAAAAAGGGAGGAAGATAAAGAGGAGGGAAAGGCGATAGCTTTCACACATGTTTAGCCTGCATGAGTCTTGAATATGCTACCTGGAAGAAAATATATGTTTAAAAAAAAATTAGACGTGTTTCACTTTAAATCGGCCTTTGCTTCGTTATAATGCAAACAAATGATAGATTTAACAAACAGCCAATTAAAGTCTAAAATGATCCAAATCACTTTCAAGTGTAACCAACTGTTTCAAGGAGGAATCTAATTAAGGTGGGCCGGTGTTAAACGCTTTGCAAATGAGGTTAAATATTTATCTCATTTAATTATAACTCAGCCAGTTTATGCCTGTTATAGTGTACATGTGACTTAATAATATCTTGTCGCTGCGGGTACAGCTGTAAGTTAAGATATTATGACTGCTGGAGGTAAATTATATCAATTCATCACTGAAGGCACCTTAAGAGGCGGGTCAATTGAGTGAAGTGACAGATCATACAGCCAGTGCCGTGCCTCTCGGAGTGAGCTCATACATAAAGATTGACATGTGCTTTATCAAACCAGAAATCGGATCTTGTCTTTACAGCCAATATTGAAGTTGCTAGGGAGGGCACATTAGTGTAGGTAAGGTTTAATGAGACTCCATTGGATTGTAATCAGCGTCATGTCGGATTCATGTAAACTACAACATTGTAACAAAATGGCGACTGTTTAGGTGACATCAGTAATGCTGGCAACACTGTCATTTATCTGCTCAACTCAGCGGAAACACAACTCTAGGTTTGTCACGTAGTTATTACCGGTTTGTTTTCTTCGTTAAACGGCGCGGTGGTGATTTGCAGACTGGCCTTTTTAAAACGTCTCACGGCAGCTGTCAGGAAGTGATCGTTGATTATATACATCTGTCATTACAGTTCAATCTCCTTTTTGTGCTCTTTTTATGTAAGTAAAACCTTTTTTTTTAAACCGCAATGTTAAACTGACACTTTGTAACTTACGTGCTGCAGGAATAATGTTAACTTGTAAGATTGTTTCGGTTGCTTTTTTTTTTCGTTTTTTTTTTTTTTTTTAAATGTTGAAAATGAATCTGAAACCATAAAAAAAACTAACGAGGAGAGAGTTCATACTTTTTTCCAGAAGTCGGTGGAAGTTTCTAGCTAAGCTTAAACTGTCATTGCGTGAAAAGTTATTAGCTACTTTGACAAAATAGTCTCTTTTTGAAATGGACATCTGGTTGGCTGTGAGGAATATGGTGTCAGACTATGGATTAAGTCACTCTAATTTCTTTAGCAGCCATGACAGCTCATGCATCTGTTATAATCCATCTGTGTCTCATGTTTTAGCACATCTTTAAAGTTCTTGCTACATGCCTCTGGCTTAGCCTTTACATACAATATGCTATAAGATAGTTTGTAGAATGTGTATATGAGGAAATAACCAGCAATTAACAGGAGAGAGTTTGTGAATTGCAAATGTATTTGACCTTTTTGTTTTTCTTTTTTTTTCTTCTTTTAGATCTGATCTGGGATTTCACTTAACACAGCTCCAGGTCAGGTGGTAACTACGATTGTGGAATTTATAAGTGCCAACTTTTTCCTCAAGTTCAATGTCTGATACCCAGGATTGAGGAAAAGTATGTGGATGGCGGAGTGGAACATAACTTTTTGACCTTATCAAGGATGTGGATTTACCCAGTGTTCAGCAGCAGAAAGGAGGAATCTGTATGGATCACATTTTTGTGAGTGTAATTGTTCAACCATGGTAAAACTTGCAAACCCTCTGTACACGGAGTGGATTCTTGAAGCAATACAGAAAATCAAAAGGCAAAAGCAGAGGCCATCGGAGGAGAGAATTTGTCATGCGGTGGCCACGTCACATGGACTGGACAAGAAGACCGTCCTTGAGCAGTTGGAATTAAGTGTTCATGATGGCTCTATTCTCAAGGTTACAAATAAGGGGAGCGCCTCCTACAAGGACCCAGGAAATCCCGGGAGAGTTGTATCAATCCCGCCTGCAAACGTGTCTGTGCCATCAAAGGAATCTATATGGAATTCAAGCGATCTTCGCCATATTGATTGGAATAAGATACTTAAGAGGGCCATTGAGGGCCTGGATGATACACACGGCTCCTCACTAAAGAACATCGAGAGGTATTTGAGGAACCAGGATGACCTCTCAAACATTGTTGATAACCCTGCTTTCCGGCAGAGGTTACGGCTGGCGGCCAAGCGGTCGGTTAACAACGGCAGGTTGTTGAAAAATGGCCCGCGGTATAAGCTCAGCCATGGCAGTGCAGAGGGAAGGGGCTCCAGGTGTCCAAGTGCTTCCCCCTTGGTCCTGTCATCAGTGACACTCCTCCCCCATGAGCGAGACCAGGTACACACACCTTGGCCTCTACATTTTCACTCCTTCACCTCATGCTGATCCCTATATCACCCTCACCTTTGCTGTGTTTTATGTTGCTGCTACCCCGAAAGGGGGCGTCCTAATGACCGAAATAATCTTGTTATCAATGTGTCATTGATTTGAAGATTCTCACCCAGCTATATCATGCACTAAAGCTTTGTTTTGCATGTATTAAGGACTTTTTTGCATCTTTTTTGGGAAATTTCTTATTCCAAGGAGCAAGGGTAACATTTTGGGCTACCACTGAGTAGAATGTGCTTAATGGGAATTTTACGATTGTGGTCTTAATCTTTGGGACTTTAGTTTGGCAGGTCAGAAACAACGCAAATCTAGAGAGCGTCCCTTTAGGGTTGTGTTGGTCTTGGTCTCCATAATAAGAGATCTTGGATAACCAGAAAGTCATGCTGACAGTGTGTGGTAGGCAGTCTGCTGTAGGCTTCCCACAAGTTATGTAACTCTAGCCTAATGACCTTAAGGGATGTGGCTGGCTGTCTTGTGAGTAGCAAAGCATTAGTGAACAGAATTAGGATATTTTATCTGTAATTTACAAAGACAAGAGCACAAACTAGTCCTTACAAACATGGCTGGGAAACTGGAGCTGAAGTATGTGTGTTAGGACAGAATATTCTCAGACTTCATGCAGCTGTTATGACCTTTGTGCTAACCGAGATGCCCCAGAGAGGAAAAGAAACCATATAAACAAACTTCCAGGTTGCATTGTTTCCGCTGCTTTTGGCACCTCAGGGGTGGTTTATAGTTTTGCAGAGATTGTGTCTCTTTTTACTGGTGCTTAGCTTTAACACACCCTGCAAACAAATGTCTGTAAAATGACAGCACTTTTGTACTCGCTTTGCAATTTTAAGACTGCACGGGATAGCGTTACATGGAAAGTAGTTTTCTTTGTGTGGCCCCCAACTTGCAGCATACAGTCATCTAGATAGTTTGTTGTAAATGCTTTCTGCAGATCATATGTCGAGGCTCATCAAGATGAGCTTCGGTCTAATAGTTTATGCACAAGTTATGCAGCTGAAGTGGCGAGCAGCATCAGTCTATAGAGATGTCACCCTGCTCCCCACCAGTTTCACAGTGAATAATCAGGAAGCGACACCTTGATGCTGCAGCCACAACTGTGACTGTGTCTGTGGTCAGGCCAAGAGTGAAACTGAGAACTGTTTAGAGACACAGTGTCCTGCGATGGTTCTCATAGCTGAGGAAAGCCTGCTGTTTTCCATTTGGAACATTTCAACCTATTGCTCCCGGCCTGATGACATCACCTAGCCCGGTCCAGGTTTACCGTTCACTTCAAAGGATGAGACATCTCTGCCTGCTCTGTTCCTTAAGCACAACGTGTGTGTGTGTGTGTGTGTGTGTGTGTGTGTGTGTGTGTGTGTGTGTGTGTGTGTGTGTGTGTGTGTGTGTGTGTGTGTGTGTGTGTGTGTGTGTGTGTGTGTGTGTGTGTGTGTGTGTGTGTGTGTGTGTGTGTGTGTGTGTGTGTGTGTGTGTGTGTGTGTGACTGTGTGCATGTTGAGAATAACAGATACTTTGAGGTAAAAAAGAGCAGTCTTGGTTTAGAGTTTATTACATTCTGAAGAGACTCTGGCAGGAACAAAGGCAAGGAATGAGAGTTTTTTTTTTTTCCTGCTGTGTTATGCAACCACTTGAGCTCTCTCTCTCGCACTCTCTCTCTCTGTCTCTCGCTCTCTCTCCCCATCTCTCTCTCTCGCTCTCTCGCTCTCTCTCCCCATCTCTCTCTCTCGCTCTACCAGCAGTCTAATAGGACCCCACCCCCTCACTCAGGACAGCCTGCTCTTTTGAGGCAGCATAATTTCCTGTAATGTACTTAATTTAGAATCCCCAAGAAAATCATCAGCATCTCTTCAGCTGTGTTGGTTTCTCTGTTTTTCAGCATTTTTGTGCCATGTTAGATTGCAAATTGCTATTGGTTTTAATCACCAGGCCTGAGAATATTCCTGATGGAAATTAATTCTCCAGTTCCTGGATTAGACTTCATAGCTCAGCCATTGGAGACTATGCTATGAAGAGAGGAGGAGAAGGAGACTTATTAAGATAATTTTTAGTTTAAAAAAGTGTCTGTCAGCTCTGAGCATTTCATCAGCACTATGCACAGACTGCACATTAGCACAGACATTTTGTTGATCCACAACTTAAGTTTTAAAGTCTCAATGCTTCAATTTTTCTCTTCATGCAGTATAACAAAAATTTCAGCTGGATAGGTTCCAGTAGCCAGCTTCATCTTGGATCTGGTTTCCAGTCAGAAAAAAAAAACCTAGATTAGTTGAGCTTTGATGCTAACAAATATCTTATCAAACCTTTTATCACTTCTCACTCTTTGTATTAGCGAAGCGCAATGGAAAGTATGCAGGGTGCAGGCTTCTCATTTTTAGCCAGCTGTCTCAGTCGCTGCTTAAAATGATCACCGGCAGCACATTAGAGCAGCTGTAGCTAATTAATGTTAATTCTGTAACGGCTAAAAATGAAAAGTTTGGCTATTCTGTTGTTAAAATGCTCTCTGCAGCTGGTGTCTGTATTCAACAAAAGATTATCTGTGAGTGAAAACACACACCACTTTTTTTTCTGTGCATGGTGTGTTCCTGTGGTTCAGCAGAGACCAACAGAGTAGCTTCTGTAGAGAAATAATCTAGCCGATCATCTCATATCAGTTTTAAGGGACTCCCAGTTAAACGTTGATTCATATCGTATCAACTTTTTAATCTGATCATTTTAATAGTTCAGAGTCAGGAGTAAGTAGCTTGTGAAGTACAGGAGGCTACAGCTGTTAATTGATCGTGTCAGATACATTTAATGAACATTTCATTACACAATTACACATCTCATTTTCATGTTGTAGGTGCAGGTTGTGAACATTAATTAGGAAGCCAGTAAAAACCGTAATGTTCCTGCTTTCTCAGCTAACAAAAGGAAGTTAAACACCTCTGAGTTGTACTTCTTTTAGCCTTTAGTTGCAGCAGATGTTGAAAGCTAAATCTAACAAAATGCTTTTAAACACCATCCCTAATGACACACATGCAAATTTTATACACAAAGAAGAAATACTAACTCTCACAACTCCAAGGCCTTGTTTTTAAATGCCTTTGGCTGCATCTCTTAGAAGGAAAATGGCTTGTGATCAAGGACAACAGCTACTATTTCTCTGTTTATCTCTGCTCCGAGTGAATGTGATCTGAACTTTGATAAGCCCTTATTTGTCAGACATTGTGCAGTCCAATTATCAAAACAAACCGGGGTCATGTGTGTGATCTTTTTCGTTAAATTGTTTAGTCTGTGTAATGTGAGAAAAAAGTGAAAACTCACTATCGCATGTTGCAGAAATCAAAGGTCTTATCTTTGGTTCTGTAGTCTGATAATTCAGTTTAGGAATATAAAACAAACCGTCACATTTAGCTTGATAAACGTCGTAATATATCGCAGCAGAAAGCTTTTTGTAAATCGACTATTTGTTTCAGTAGCAGTTATGTTTGTTTGTAATATGAACAGCGCTTCTAACCAGGCCTGTTCAATTAGATTGTTATTAGTTATAGACCTCACTAAATCTGAGCAAAATGCATTTTATTTTCTTGAACATGAGATGATACAAAATCACTGATTACCTGTGAGCCACACTGTTCTATCATACAGGTGTAGCAGCAGTTTATTTCACTGTTTTTGAACCATAATCACAGCTGTGTGAGCAGCAGTCAGCTTCTAATGCCAGTGCCCATTTTCAAATATTGACCTGGCAGGTTGGAAAATAGAGTAATCATTGATGTGGCAGTAAACTGCTTTCCCCTCGCCGTAACATCTAATTGATGCAACAGCCAGGACCAATGACCAAATTCCCAATGTATCCTCGCTGCATTCTCCTCCTGGGAATCATTTAGATAGTGTGACAAGTTGAACGCATGGTCCTGTCATGTGTGCTGAAGGATGGAAGGAGGAAAAACCCCAAGATACCCCTTTATTCAACTGCAGGTCAGGAGGAGGTTAGCACCAATAGAGATATGGAGGTCGCAAATTTGGTTGAGGTGAGGATGCTGATCTGAATCATAGAAACTAATTATGTGCCTCCCCAGAGTGCCGTCCAAAGCTCCAGTCAATTGACAAGGCCTTAGTGTGTAAACTGATGATGAGGTAGGTTATTTATGGTCACACCCTGTGAGTGTTATTTTCCGTTAAGAACTTCCTCTCAAGCAAGGACGGAGGCAGCAGCTTGTTTGATGCTCCTCTAGAGGCCCGCTTATATGATCTCATATTTAAAGGGACACAATCTGAGTGGAGCGTGGCCATAATTTCAGGCTAAGATTGGTTGGGTTTAGACTGGCTGCTGCTTAAATAGATGACAAGTCAAGTATTTCCCAGTTTCCCTGGAGTCAGCCTCTCTTCATTCTCAGTGATCAATGGGGAAATCCTCTTAAATCTTGAGCTCATATTTTACTTCTTCTGAACTTTAGCGTAAGCCCTTAAATGAGTGTTTGTTCTGAGACTTGCAACATTTACGGTGGATCATGGCGGTAACAATGAGAGCATGTTTTATTATTGAGGTAATTTGATTACATGCTGGTTAATCCTTTCAGACTGGAGTGCAAGCTTTAAGAATTGGATTAAGCCCTTAAACTATGATTACTAAGATCACTCTCCCATTCAGATGTAATGGATAAAGGAGGTGGATCTGAAATGCAGCGTATCTCCAAGGACGAGATTCATTTATTATTCAGTTCTAGTCTGTGAGAACTCTACTTTTTTATGTTTTCATTCTCTCAGCTCGTGCTTTCGGTTTGTATCTTTGCGGCTGTTTCATTTCATCCACAAGCAGGTTTCACCTTCTTGCTTTAACCAGCAGAGTGTGTGTACAGCAATCTACAAATCTTGACAAGATAAAATGTCCGAAAACAAACATTCTCTCAGGCACTACACACGCAGCCTGTGCCCATTTCTGTTTTTTAAACAGTTTGTCTCTGTTTGTGTTCCCACCCAGCTCCGGGTCGACCCCATCCCAATATGCAGTTTCTGTCTTGGAACGAAAGAGTCAAATCGGGACAAGCGGCCAGAAGAGCTGCTGTCCTGTGCAGACTGTGGGAGCAGTGGTAAGTTGTCACAAGCCGTAACATGTTGTAGTCTGGACAGAACTGTTAGCATGTTGGCAAGATTAACAGGCAACAGTGTGAGTGTATAAGAGGAGCTAAATTGCACAATATTGATAAGAATAGTTGTCAGTACTGTGTAAAACAATAAATTCACTTCCTCATTTAGTTACTTTTGCAACACTGACAATTAAGCATTCATTTGGAGCTCAACATTTCATAAAAACATACCACAAATGATCATTTCAGTGAAGTAATAATAAGCAATAATACTTCTTTATTGTCTAGCCATGAAAAATTCAAACTTTGAAGTAGAAAATATACATGACTAACATGTATTAAATGTTCTATCATGATATGTTGCTTAATTTCATAATCAAGCTATGTAATTATATTATTGCCATAGTTACTAAGTGCTATAGTACATTTTTTGGACATTAAGTTGACCTATTGTTCATATAACCCGATGGAAATGTGTTTTTTTTTTTTGGCCTGAAAAATGCAAATACTTAATCACAATGATGCAAAAATCCAATATTTCCTTAAAGCTGTCATGTTCATTGATTTGCAACATAGCCTGCAATCACTAAATACAACCGGAGATATTTAAGCAACATAAGAGTATAAAAGGATATAGAAAAATCTGTGATGGCTAATACATTTCTGTCACCTTGCAAGAACCAGTAAATCATCACATCTCCAAACTCTGGTATCAGCAGTTCTCAGCATCCGCTAGGCAGATGTCATATGCTTGCTCCATATTTTTCCACTTCCCTTTAAGGGATTTATTGGAAGAACAATGTTGAAATTGAGTGGTTTGAAGGGATCCAAATTGCTTGCAACTCTCACTGGGCTCAAGAAGGGCAGATGCTCCATAAGTGGCCATTAGAATCTGAAATCACCCAAGTAATTTTCGCTCAATTCAGAATCTTCTTATATAGCGCACCAGGCACAGCGGATCAAAGATCAACCATTTTCCCGCTGCAGATTGGTGGCATTTCCTTTACTGTTCTTTTGTTCCAGACAAAACTGCTAACCCCCCATAAAATTACCTCTGCTAAGGAGTCATTTATGTTTGAACAATTATTTTAAATGCTGTAAGGAATTGTTCTCCTGGTGACATTTTTATAGCTCAAATTTGACTAAGTAGCTTCGAGGTGGTTTTCATTAACCGCTCGTAGTGTACACAAATTGTGCTCTCACTGTAAAACAGCTGTTTTACAACCATGAAAGGGAGCCGGGTGAGGGAGAAGGCAAGCTTTTACATGACTTTCATGGATCGGCTTCCATTAGAATGAGTGCTGCTACTGTTTCTGCCTCATTAAGATCAAATTATCTGTAATTAGCGGCTCAGATGTTCGATCATACTGTTTTTAGACACAACTTGTGGCAGAGGGGAAAAGAAGTGTTGCGGACATACAGGCCTACTATTGTTTTGGATGATGTAATGTGTTAATATTTAACCTCACTGTGTGATTAAATGGAAAGCGTCGTCACTAACTCTGTGACACAGTCAACGCTGGTAAAAATATGTCATGCTAATTTGCATTTTTGATTACTTCTTAAGGGCATCCATCATGTCTGAAGTTTTCCCCTGAATTAACCTCAAATGTGAAGAGATTACGGTGGCAGTGTATTGAATGCAAAACCTGCAGCTCCTGTCGAATACAGGGGAAAAACGCTGTAAGTATAATGTCGCATACATGTTCACACGCACCATTTTCAGTGTTGATGGCTAGGAGGTAGATCCCATTTTGTGCATCTCTGAGGATTTGTTGGTTTTCCCTCAGATTTGTAAAGCGCCTCTTGTGCACAATTGGGTTTATTTTTGCAAACGACTTTAAATGGTGTAGGTGTTTTTTTTTTTTTTACATGTATGCAACAGGGACATCCCTTACACATGCCTGCTCTTCCCTTTCAGGATGAGATGCTATTCTGCGATTCATGTGATCGGGGCTTTCACATGGAATGCTGCGACCCGCCGCTTTCAAGAATGCCAAAAGGTGAGGTGTTTACACTGTCTGGCTTCTCTGTTTCCCTCTCTGGTGTCAATTCAAAGCCTTTTTCTTCACAGACAGCCGTTTGGGGCTGTCACTCAGCATACAGAGAGGCAGCGGTGGCTTATTAGGAGCTTTGCATGCATATCAAATTATTCCAGCATCCCCGGGGAGATTTGCTATCTCTGGATTACAGTAGTGACCCTACAGCGAGGCTTGTAATGATGGTGCACGTACTGTAGTAGGACATTTGGCAGGCAATTCATACAAGTCACATAGCTTTGCTCAACGAGCTGACACGAAGTCTATTTCACTGGACAGAGAATTGACCCAATGTTTTTCTTATGGATTTTCGCTTTGTGCTGAGTAATTGATTGTCATTGTGAGCTGGTGGGATGCTGGCCAGCTCTCGGTATTAAAGGAAATGTTTCAAATGAATGTACTGTATGTCCTCTGAATTGATGAACCCAACCAAACGGTACTCTCTGTGTTTGGACACCCTCCAGGAACCTGGATCTGCCAAGTATGCAGACCGAAGGAGAATGGGAAGAAACTGCTGCACAAGAAAGCCGATCAGATCAAACGTCGATATGCAAAGCCAATCGGAAGGCCCAGAAATAAGCTCAAGCAAAGAATGTAAGTGTGCACTAATTTCAATATTAGCAGTTTCAATTTGTTAACAGGAAATTCATATTGCCTCTGGTTCAACTTTGACCTACTTGCTGTACTTGCTGTGGTTGTGAGTAATGTTGCGTATTCCAGAGTTCTCAGCAATTACTTTGCGGAGTACAGTGTTATTATAACAGATATAAATAATGGTCAAAACCCACAAAAATAAGACCAAAGTTATAATAAACTGGAATTATTCTTTAACAAAGTTACAAAATACTTTTACAGAGAATAAGAGCAACAATGAATCAGTGTTTTCTCATGAATAAATAGATAATAATTTAAAGATGTGTTGTGCGTTGAGATGCTAGTTACATTTTCTTGTCTTTGCAGGTCTGTAACCAGTGGTGATGGCTCCATGGTAGCACTTGGAGGAAGGGGGTCACCTGGTAGGGTTCAAAAGATTACCGTCTGTTCCACACCTTCATCTGGTCATGCTGCATCTGTGAAGGACGCCAGAGACAGATTGGCTGTTGCAGACCCCCGTTGTGCGGTCGACGCCACCCAATTCACCACTTCCACCCCCACCACCACTCCCCCCCTCACGCCCACCTCCACCCCAGCTACACTCACCGTTAACAAGAAAACCAAAGGGCTTATTGATGGGCTTTCCAAATTCTTTACCCCTTCCCCCGTGGGCCGTCGCTCGCGAGCTGTAGCCGTAGAGTCGCCCGCCAATCAGTTCAGCTCTAGGGACAAGGGTCCGCCCAAACTGTCCAAGCCACCAGAGCCGTTTGCCTTTGCTGCTCACGCCACTCAAAAGATAACCCCCTCGTCCTCTGCACTTCTTCCCGCTCCCACGTTGCCGGGACTTAGCCCACCCTCGCAGGTGTCCAGCAGCTCCACCTCTGCTAACTCGCCCCAGAGCTCTTCCAGCCAGTCTAGTGTTCCTTCCCTGAGTAGTCTCTGCAATAGCAGCCAACTTAAGGGACTATTTGACGGACTCTCACACATTTTTACTACTCAGGGACAGTCGCGGAAAAAGAGACTACCTTGCTACGCGCCACCTAAGCGCATGCACCATAAGCAGGATTCACCCCATGCGTCCAAAACGGGGCCCCAGCGCCTTGGAAAGAGCGAGTTTAATAGAAATAGGTTACACTCCACATCTGCTGGGCCGGGCCGACCCAGAGGACACCCGTTTAAGATGGTCAGTCATTTCAAACGTAACCCCTTCCTTAAAAAGCACAGGACGCTAGGCAGGCTGAGGTATAAAGTGAGCCCTCAGAAGGGAGCCCTCTCACCAGGAAAGGGAGACATGACAGACGGAAGAATTAAGCCTGAGAATAATCATGGTAAGCAAGGCTCGAAACGCCAGCCAAGACCTGCGTCTCCACACCTTTAAGCTTCTTCTTTATTTTTTTAAAGCTTGACACTCGCAGTTATTTTTTTCCAGACTAGAGCTAATCTTTTCTTTGAGAAGACACCCTCAACATCCTAACAGTCTACTAATCTTCTGCCTAATTTGAATTATTTTAGTTTCTTAACCCAGTTTCGTTGCGTTTTGACTTGGCTGCGGAGTTTACGTGGCTTCCATCCTCTCGCCCGTTGGCTTTTGTCATAGTGCATGGCCCACTAACTCCCTCATGTTGCTCCTTGCTCTGTCCTTTACCCTCTGCAATAGTGCGTACATTGTGATCACTACCTAGTAGAGGCTGTAGTCCCATCAGCGCTCTTCCTCATCACACCCTCACTCTTGTAATCACTGTCTCCACTCAACCTCACTTCCAGCGGTCATTAGACACATACAACCCAGTGATTCATCCACCCAAGATGACTCAGAGCTGACATGATGATTATAGCCAGAAGGGCAGTAACCCTTGCATTTCACTGTCTTCAGGAATAAAGTTAGACTTGGAAAAAGAAAACACGTCGGAAAAACAAATGGATATATTTCAAGCAGTTCCAAACAATACATTGCACAAACACTACTTACCCAGCAGAACATTTCCATAAATATGTTAATGACACATCACTTCCACTTGTAATGGGTTTTTGTTTTGATGGTTAAGTCATGGTGTTGATGTCTTTCATAAGAATTACTGCCTGCTTTCCAACATCAGTTGCTTTTCATGTCGACACTCGCTCCCTTCACTGCATCTGCTTCTTAATTCATGGGAAACTGTCTTGGTGGATGACTAAGCACATGAAAGCGGTTACGCAATTAGAGTGATTTAGTTTCACTTCATTACATTAGGGATTTTCATATAAACATGCAAAGATGATATATTATGAAATTCCTCTGAGACACGGCCTCAAACAGGCTCAGCAGCAGTACTCACAGTATAAGCACATTTGCATAGAATGCATTTATGAGATTATTCAGCCACGGCTGCTTCAAACAGGCTAGTGTTGATTTGCTATCTGATGTGTTGATGTTGTGTTATTGTGCCTGTAACAGGCCACAATGGGGAGCTGCGAGTGAAGCAGGAGGCCCAAACTGACTTTGCGGCTATGTCCAGAGATCACGTCACAGAGGAGGACATTGAGATGTTCACACGTGTCCAGGAACTCGCTGCGCAGGTGAGGAAACTGTGCAAATGCATAAACATCTTAAACACTACCTGGAATTCTAAATTAAACTGGTGGGTTGACATTGGCAACAATTACAATATTATTACAAGAACAGGGTCTTTCAATAACATATGTTGTAGTGACAGCCAATTCTGTGTGATGGCAGCCAAAAGTATTTTAAAGAGATATGCTATACAATGTTTACTCAGGTAGAATGAAACAAAAGAGCTAGGTCAAAATGAAAAAAAAATGAATACATTGAAAGGTTTCTTATCTTCATTTGTCATATGTACTCTTAGATTTTCAACACAACATGGTATAAATTTAAATTCATGTTCATCACAATAAACCACATTTCTTAAAGATACTGCTAAAAGAGAATTTCATATAGCAGTCCCGCCTCTCCTTGAACTATCCTTTATTCCACTATCCTCATCCACATTATGTATTTTCCCACAGATGGAGATCTACAATTGTGCTGCTTAGTAACATCTGAGTCTTAAATAATTTAAACAACATAAAATAACGTTTCTTTTTTTAGCCCTCAACAACTACAGCTCCCATGAGGTCTTAGTAGCACATTATGGCTAAGACTCATGGGAGCTGTAGTCATTCAGTGCTAACCAAATAATATCTATAATCTTTAGTCCTTAAATGTTACTCACATCAGTAGTAGCCATAAATATATTTAGAGTAAGGACAGAAAAAAACAGGAACATTTCAGATTTTATGATAAAAACTTGAAAGCTAGTGAACCAGCTAACCCACATATCAGAAGCGACTTCCACTCTATGTTTATCAAAGATATGTTACATAAGTATTTAAGATCTGATTATTTACATATTTTGGTCATGTAATTTATCTTTAATTTTGAACTGTGAACCAAAATCTTGTCACAATACATTCATCTGGTGATAAGAGACGATGACTTTGGTTATCATATTCATCCTTTTGCCTTTGTTCAATCTTTTCTCAGAGAACTGGACCTCTGATGAACACAGACTCCATGCGATGCCCCGCAGTCATTGAATTCGGGAAGAATGAGATTCAGACCTGGTACTCGTCACCTTATCCGCCTGAATATTCAAGGTAACGTCAATTTTTTGCTCAACAAATAATGCCAGGTTATGTTATTACTTTATCATTTGAGAAGAATTTTATGTCAATGTCCTTCAAAAAACATCAAATGCCTGAGTAGAAACCACAGCTTTCTCCTTTTGTCTTTTTTAGATTACAAAAGCTTTATCTGTGCGAGTTCTGCCTGAAGTACATGAGAAGCAAAAACATTCTCCAGAGACACACAAAGAAGTGTGGCTGGTTCCACCCGCCAGCCAATGAAATCTACAGAAAGGACGACCTTTCTGTCTTTGAGGTCAGCTTCCTTTTACAGCAATAAAGCAATAACTGTATGCTGCATGAGATTCCACTGAATGGGTTCTGGGAGGAGGAGGGGAAAAAAATGAGACTGTTTGAACAGTGTCCTCTTGCTCCTTTTATTCCGTGTTTAGGTTGATGGAAATGTCAGCAAACTATTCTGCCAAAACCTCTGCCTGTTAGCCAAGCTTTTCCTGGATCACAAGACCTTGTATTATGATGTGGAGCCTTTCCTCTTCTACATACTTACAAAGAATGATGAGAAAGGCTGTCATCTTGTGGGCTATTTCTCCAAGGTAAGAATTACAGAGTGATTATATGGGAAATGAAGGACTACCGCACATCATATTTGAATGGTGATACTGATACAGACGGACCTTACTCTTAATTTGTCCATTTTTGTAAAGTAAATGTTACTTATTCGCAATAGTGCTTAAATGATGAGTCAAATAATCGATTACTCAAGCAAAAATGGTAAACATTGAGTTACTCCAGTTTCTCAAACATAAGGATTCTGTGTTTTTCAGTTTGCTATGATTGTCATTTAAATATGTTTGTTTTTTGTATTTTTTGTCAGACTAAGCAAGCAAGACCTTTAACTCAGTATTTTTTCACTATTGTCTGACATTGTAAAGACTAAATAATGAATTGAAAAATCAAGAAATAATCGACAGATTAACCAACCAAACAATGATGTAAGTAATCGTTAGTTGCAGAGCAATACTTTTTATTGTATGAGTGTGTGTGTGGCGTGCATTCACACGTGCACAGCTTCAGACAAGGACAATGGCAGGTGCAGTAAATTGCCAGCTTCAGCAGAGCTCTGACATACTTGATCTGTTTCTCCTTCCCTCAGGAAAAGCTTTGCCAGCAGAAGTACAATGTCTCCTGCATAATGATCATGCCTCAGTACCAAAGGCAAGGATTTGGAAGGTTCCTTATTGATTTCAGTAAGTTCCTTAATGCTTTTTTAGACCACTGAGCTGAGTTTTTTCTTTTTTTTTCTTGGTCTTTACAAACAATTTTAGATTAAGGGGTGAATTTGTAGCTTGTGGCAAGGTGCTGTTATTTGGTTAAGGCTTTGAAGTGGTCAAATCAAGAGCATTCGTGTACTGTGCTTAGGCAATCACAGAAGATTAGGACTGAGAAACATTACATTCTGTCTGCATACATTATTTGATGGCCAATAGTATTTTACCTAAGCATCGCCTGAAGAGCTTTTTTCCGTAGAGAAAAAACAGTTCTCTCTCTTTGACTCGAGTTGAGGTGTAGATGCTGCTTTTATGTTTTAGTCCAGTAAATGCAACACAACACATACAATATTTAAAGCCTGGCGGCCCACTTATGAAAACAGTTTCTGCCTTGAGTGGATTTCTGTGTTTAGGCAGGCAGTTTTTTATCATTACAGCTTTTTTTATTATTTTTCAAGAGTTGTCTCCTCCCCGAGTTAGTGTGTGATGAAGAGAAGGAAAAGGAGTCAGTGCGGGGAGGGCGGGCGGTAATGGAGCATTTGATTTCCTGTTCACTTTGGGAGCCATTGAGACACAGAGATGCGAGAGGATCTGTGATATTGAGAGTGTGCTGATAACAAAGACAGGGATTAAGGGAGATTGAACACAGCTGAGTTCTGAGCTCTTTGAAGGCTTTATTGGAAAATGTAGCTTTGGAGCTGGAAGTTGTTTAGATTAAGATTTTCTGTTATATTGGATTGTATTAGAGGAACACTTTGTCTCAGGTAGCTCTGAGAGCACGGCATTAGTGGGAGTCTGTGTGAAAAATGTTCCTTTTCAAATCATAATTCAAAAGAGGTGGAATAGCTCTTTTGTTTTGGTTTATTAATGATAATATACTTGTAAAATGACATGAAATGAAATATGACTTTTTTTCATTTTCTTTTCAATTAAATTATTTGAATATTCATTGCTAAGTGTTTGTTATCACCAGCTCCTCTTCTTAGCTTTAGTAATGAATATTTTCATGATTACTGGAATATTATGTGTTCACTGTTTGGTGATTAGATTTGCCTGTTTGGTTCTCGGTAGTGGGTGCACATTAAAAGGCATTAATTAATTTCATGCCGCTCATAATGGATGACCCTTGACAGGGCCGCTATAAAACTAATTACACACAGATACATATTAGTATTAGATTTTTTTTCTTGTTCGTTATCTCTTCTAAGTGCAGTCTCTTGTGAGCAATGACACCCAGCTGCTTTTTTGTTGCGCTCTGTCGCTTTGTTTCCTCTTTACTCCCTCTTTCAACCTCCTTTGTTGCCCTTGCCAGCATGTATCATAGCTTCTGACAGAGGTTGAAGGAGAGGAGAACTGATTGCCTCGCTTCTCTTTATACTATTTGAAGGTGAAATCCCAACTAGGGTTCAGTGTCACATCCTTACATGAATATGTAATCCATGAGGGAGGGGGTTGTGGGGATTGAAATGCAATCTGAAATAACCCAGCAGCAGCCTCTGGCTTGACTAAAGCATTTTGTTTTTGTTTGAATCGTGTCTTTTTAGGTTACCTTCTCACCAGGCAAGAAGGACAAGCTGGCTCCCCGGAGAAGCCGCTGTCAGATCTGGGTCGCTTATCCTACCTGGCATATTGGAAAAGTGTCATACTGGAGTACCTTTATAAGCACCCAGATAAACACATCAGTGTTAAAGGAATAAGCAGGGCCACTGGGATGTGTCCACATGACATCGCCGCTACTCTCCAGCAGCTCGGCATGATTGACAGACAGGATGGCAGGTCAGTTTCTGAGCCGCAGTCTCCTTCAGCCTGTGCTGCCGCTTCTGTGTGCTGTCTGACTTATCCAGGCCAGCGGGTATTTTTAACAGCATATCCATTAATGCTGCTGAATATTGACAGAAGTAAGTCAGATTAAGCACCCCCAAGGACACGGAGCACCTGCTGTCCCAAAGAGCACGTCTTTGTGCTCGTATTTAACCACACATCACCCTCTGTCTACTGTGGCTCGTGCTTCACTTTGTTTTGGACATTAACTCATAGGCTTTTCTCTCTGTGACCCAGGATCGTGTTGATCAGAAGAGAGCGATTGATTCAGAGGCACATGGAGAGGCTGAGGGCTAACCCACGTCAGAACGAGGTGGATCCTGACGCCCTGTGCTGGACACCTTCCACGACACTCAACGCTGTCCTGTCGGAGGAAGAGAGGGAGGCAGAGATGGATGTAGGTTTTACTGATCAATCAGGAGACACCGCTTATTTGTTTACATTTCCTGCAATGCTGAAGGTTTGCTTGATTAGCTGGAGAGTTCAAATAGAGGCCATTAACAGGCAGAGCATTCTCACTGTCAGCAGGCATCTAATGTTGCGCAAAATTGCCCTAAATCAGTTCACCACTTACATCCATGAAATGCAATCTTTCCACGGTTGCTTAAAGGAAATGTTTTCTACATGATGTGCGCACATCCAATCAGGATGTAGCTATTATTATCAGGAGAAACCTGCAGTGATTCATTTGTCATGATGTTAATTCCAATCTCTTGTTTTCCCATTAGCCTCATTGCTCAGATGTTGTAGTCGTGCGTGTGCCTTTCCCAGAGATAATGCGTCTTGTCTGTTTAATTACCAGGCTGAGCGGCTGAAGGAGCAGGCCAGTTGCTGGGAGAAGGAGGAGAGAGAGGGCTACATGATGACTCACAGTAGCAGGCAACCTCTCACCAAGGTCCATTGCAAGGTTCCCTACAGAACCTACGAACGCCGCCCCGCACCGTCCTGGACCAGGCGCATCCAGCAGTCAGAGGACTTTAGCGACGATGAAGCCGATGACGACGACGACGATGACTCCGATGGCTCACCACCCATCCTGACAAAAGCCCATGCAATGCTTGCAGCCAAAAGAAAGGTGACTTTTGTTTATTGATGTGAATTATGTTCTTTTTGCATCATCACAAGTCGGCTATTTTTCCCAAGTGGGAATATCACATTGATTATCTGGAGTTTTATACTAGGAGATAGTGGAATTGAATGTATATCATTAGATATTTCCTTCATTAGGGACCATGTTGTGTACTCGGGTGAGATGGAAAGGTTTGATAAATATTCATGAATTCAGTGGAGGGTTCAGTGGCTTCCTCTTGTCATCTGGATCCTCCCTGTGTGCCTGCAGCTGTAGATAATAGATTGTGTTTTCACTGCTGGTGTCGAGACTGTGCAGGCTAAACCTTGTACTATTGTCAATGGTCATGGTTAATTTACTGCCCTCCTCTGTGCTTCTCCCATCTGTTCTGTCTATATGGCACTGCCCCCTTGTGCTTGAGATAATATTACAGCCGGCTGCATGATGTAAGGGAGACCTTTTCAACAAATATTGTATGAAATCCAGAAAGGAACAGCAGTGGCTGTTGGAGTTTATTTAGTGCATTAGTTACAGTATTGATTTCACATTCTTCTTGTGAAGAATTTCGGAGAGGAGGGTGGTTGAGTCGTAGGCAGCCGTTGGGGAAACAACTGGAGAATTAAAATATAGACTGTGGTTTCTGCTTACTCTGCCTGTCTCATTTGTGGTTTTCCACACCAGGCTGCATTGCTCAAACATTTAGTTTCACAGTGTGATTTTACATTTAGCACAAAAGCTTGAATGAATTTCTGCTGTATCCTAATGGAGGTCATCCACCTAGTGCCCTAGTTTTCATTCTTTACAAAACTGGTCTTCTCTGATGGATATTCAATTTTTATTGGTTCATCTCTTTTTTGGGGTTTCAGAGAACCATTGTGCTGAAAAAGAGAGGACGTAAAAGAAAGAGAATAAACAGCAGCGTAACAACAGAAACCATCTCTGAGACGACAGAGGTGCTGAATGAGCCATTTGACAACTCAGAGGATGAGCGTCCAATGCCCCTGCTGGAGCGCACCTGCAGAGTGGGTGAGATGGAAGAAGAAGAGGAGGAGGAGGAGGAGGAGGACAAGACACAGATTACACCGGTGAAACGTCGGAGAGGTCGCCCGAGACTCGAGAAAAATACACAGAAAGACAATCTTGAACACTGGAATGAAGGTATTTGGACTGTCATAAAAATATTCTATAGTGAATAATTTCTCATAAAATATTTTTATAGCAGATTGTGCTGTTTCTCTGGCAAGACAGTAAAATGTTTGTTTTTTTAATCTGTAGGAGCTGATGTCCTTTCTAAGAGACCCAGCAGACCTCGTCCAATGAAACGGAAGAAAGGGTGGCCCAAGGGAGTGAAACGGGGTCCCCCCAAATGGAGGCTAAAGAACGAGCGAAAAATGGGATTCAAGCTCAACCTCTACACGCCCCCTGAAACTCCTATGGAGGCAGAGCAGCACCATATTCACACTGAGGAAGTGAAAGAAGAACCAGACCACGACATTGTCAGTGCAGACGAGGGCAGCAAAGCAGCCAGACATTCGGCTAGTCCAGATGGAATGCTAGAGAGGCTTCCCTCTGAGCCCCCAAGTCCTGCTGACCATCGATCCCAGAAGTCAAGCTCCCCTGAGGGATCACCGCTGGCTTCTCCGGTGTGTTCACCTGCCGCCTCTCCTGTGGCCATGTCCCCTCAGCACGAGGACAGAAGTGATTCCCCAGAACCACCTGAAGAAGACCAGCACGAGAGTGAACCAGAGCAGGACTCCCCAGCCAAAGAAGTGGAACACAGTACAGTGGGTGCTGTATCATTGGAGAATGACAATGAGGAAGATGAGGAGGAGGAGGAGCAGAGAACTCAAATAGAGGACCAGGATGCAGATGATGAAGATGACAGTCACAGCAAGACAGCAGAGCCTGAGAGCAGCAAAACAGAGTTGGAACAGAGTTCAAAAGAAATACCTGAAGGCGACCCACCTTTTTTAGATCCAAAACAAGACAATGACTCTGAGTTGAGTCAGCAGGTTTCTACAGTACCGTGTAGTGAAGAGGAACCGGCTACTGCTGCAGAAAGCATTCAGGATGCAGTTACAGAAAAGACAGTAGCATCACCAACACCTGCAGCAGTAGCAGTCGCTTCAGTAGCAGCTGTAGACTCTGATAATGCTGTAGACTCTGAGTCAGAGGAAGAGAGTACACCCAGTCCTTGTCCGGATCACGTGCCTCCTCAGCCTGCAGAGAGGCCAACACTCAGTCCCGTGCTGAGGGAGGATCCCCCAATCTGCGCAGAGATTGACTCAGAGACAGCGCAAGCTGTTCAGTCGCTGACACAGGAGAGTGAGCAGGAGAATGTTTTCCAGGACTGTGTAGAGAGCCAGGAGGCCTGCAGGAGCCTGCAGACCTACGCCCACATGGCCCAGAGCCCCCAGCTCACCCCGCTGGATGACTGCCCCCAGTCAGATCACAGCAGTCCCCTTTCGTCTGCGCAGTCCCATCCCAGCCAGTCTGTACGCTCCGTTAACAGCCCGGCTGTCTCCATTTTGGAGAGCGGCTACACTCAGATCAGCCCTGATCATAGTGCAATCTCAGTGCCCTCTCTCCACAACATGGAGACCAGCCCCATGATGGATGTGCCATCAGTGTCAGATCATTCGCAGCAGGTGGTGGACAGCGGCTTCAGCGATCTGGGCAGCATTGAGAGCACCACGGAGAACTACGAGAATCCCAGCAGCTACGATTCCACCATGGGAGGCAGCATCTGTGGGGCAGGCCCCTCCCAGAACAGCTGCTCCTATGGCAGCATCCCCCCTAGTGGCCTGGCCCAGAGCAGCTGTGCCGTGAGTCAGCAAATGGCTGCCGTCAACCCCGGGGGCTGCGGGATGATTCAGCAGAACAGCCTGAGTTCGCCGCCACACTGCAACGTCAAGTCGCCCCAGGGCTGCGTGGTGGTGGAGAGGCCTCCTAGCAACAGTCAGCATAGCCAGCACAGTCAACACAACCAGCGCAGCCAGCACAGCCAACACAGTCAACACAGTCAACACAATTCCCACAGCAGGCATGGCCCACACAATCAGCACAGCCAACACAATCAGCACGGTCCACACAATCAGCTAAGCCAGCACAGTCAACACAATCCCCACAACCAGCATAGTCACCACCACAATCACCACCTGCAGCACAATCAGCTCAGCCAGCACAATCAGCACGCTCAGCATAGTCTTCACAATCAACACAGTCAGCACAGCCAGCAGCAGTCAATGGCACAGTGCGCCATACCCCCTAACTTCACCACCACCATGCAGCTGGCAGACATCCCTGAGTCTGGCAACCCAAACTTCACCCTCTACGAGAGAATCAACCACCAGGGAGAATATGGCAGCGGGCACTACTCTCAGTCATCTGGCCTCAGTCTGGCCAAACTGCAGCAGTTCACCAACACGTTCATCGACCACCCTCACTCGCTGCCTTTCAACCACTCGGCCTCACACCCCATCACATCTTATGCAAACACCCCTTCGTTGTCATCGCAGCACTCCAGCCTGGTATCCTTATCCCAGACCCCACATCGAGTCTCCAACCCACAGGTGCAGGCCACCATGACCCCACCCCCAAATCTCAGCTCTCCACCACCCATGATGCTGCAGCGCAACATGGGCATCCCGCCTTCGCAGCGCATCCAGCCCCAAATGGCCTCCAAGAGTCATATCTCAGCACGCTCCAAGTCTGCCCCGCTGTCACACCACCAGCAGCAGATGTACGCCCGGCCGCCACAGACTGTGTCCATGCAGGCACCATCCAGGACGTTGGCCGCCATGCCGCGCATGAACATGAGCGTGAACATCATGCCGGCACCAGCCTACAATGTCAACTCCATGAACATGCCCTCCCTCAATGCCATGAATGGCTACAGCATGAGCCAGCCTATGATGAACAGTGGCTACCATGGCAACCACGCCTATATGAACCAGTCACCCCAGTACTCTATGCAGATGGGCATGATGGGAACACAGCCATACCCCCAGCAGCCCATGCAGGCTCCACCACATGGCAACATGGTGTACACTCCAGCTGGTCACCATGGTTACATGAACACAGGCATGTCCAAGCAGTCCCTGAAAGGGCCTTTCATCAGGCGGTAACTCTCCGCAGGACTGAGCTGGTTCTTCTCACGTGCATTTTGCTGTTCAAAGATGCACTGATCTGGCCTTGTTTTTTTTTTTGGTGTCTTTTTGTTATTGTTTATTACTTAAAAACCAGCAGCAGCACTTGGAAAGAATGCAAAATTTTTCATCAATGAGTAAACTTTGAAGCTAATGTTTAAAAGAAAAAAAAGTATTTTTGTTCCTCCAGATGGGAAGCCTTACATCATTATGATGAAAATCTATTTAATTAGTGTTAGTGTCTCTGATGTGTCTTTGCAGCAGGCGGGTTCAGAGCTCAGAGGTAGAGATTTCATCAGTGGTCTTGCAGTCGTGTAGCAGCCTCAAATGAAGCCATTTAATGTGCCTGCTACAAGTGGAGTTAGTGGCTGTTTGAACCTGTTCAGTGTACCTGTCTAACAGTGCTGACAATTAGTTTGTACTATACTCATGCCTTTGTATATTTAAATTATTGTACTTATTTTGTAAAGTGAAAACTAGCATGCTTCAGTCTCTGTTAGTGACAGTGCATTGAGTAGTACTGTACAAGTGTTGTGCTTAATAGCAAGCCATTTTAAAGATATCTGGCCTTTATTAGGTTTCCCTCCACAGGGAGAAAGATGAAACTATATTTTGTTAATTCTAATAATGTAAAAAAAATGTAAACTTAGTCCTGTTTTCTGTTCGGTTTGAGAGGTTTTATTGCTATGTATGTATAATTCTGAAGTCTTTTGTAACAGATCTCCTTGAGGCAGCTTTCTGTTTAATAAAGCAGACTGATTTCTGTCAAAATAACAAAGCATATCTCAGTGTTTGTACCCTGAAAATTCTAAAACATTTCGAAATGTCCAGAAGTGTGGCAGAATTTAAAAGAACTAAATGATTATAACAATGAATAACAATAAAGAAAATATAAATTTAGTCCAAAGTTGATATTTTACATAATGCCTTTAAAACTACGTTTTCATTCCATCTGTAGATTTGTTTTCTATCTTTATAAAATGTTGGATTTATATTTTACCGAAGTGTAGAAGAATAGAGCCTGTGAATAGACCAAACTAAGCTAATGAATTGCATGTAATTCGCAACTTGTACTTGTGTTTTTGTTTATATTGCTCTTTTGTAGCCTTTGTACCTGTACAGAGTTGCTGGTAAGAATAGGGGGGAAATACCTGGCTATGTGCACAAAAATCGGACAGAATGACATTCTTGTATTTATGACTTTTCTCCTTTTGTCAGTCACTTAAAATGCTGTACATTTTAGCATAAGAATAAATTATGATTGACCATGTACATGCTTGTTCTCCTTTAATTAAAACAAAAAAATTACTAGCCTGAGACGTATCGTAAGAACGGGAATGAAATGACAGATTTGAAATCGGTGGTAATCCAGGAGTCTCTGCAGAAAAGTATTTTAAGATAATAATTAAGAAGTGAGGAAGAAAATTTGACTTGGCTGCTCAAAGACTTGATTTAATTGAGATTTCACCCCCTAAAAGCTCGGCATGACTTTGATCATGGGTAAAATTCTAGAGCAATAATTATACACAACAGAGAGAAACAGGCAGGTTTTGCACACCTTTAATATTTAATACAAAAAAGGTCTTGATGTAAATGATGCAAAAAAAACAACAACACTATTGACACAACTTTAAAGGGAATAATTTGAATTTAAAAACATTTTAATACTCAGCATTTGGATACATGTGGCAGACTTGTGACTTGCAATTTCTTTATTTAGACCAGTGAAATGCATTTTCGTAACTTGTAGCAACTTTGTAGATAAGTGGTTACAGCACATGCCTTATATCTGCAACTAAATACCATATACCTGGTTGAAGTCTAGCAAGGGACCTTTGTTGCATGTCATACCCATTTCTCTCTCTCCCATTATTTCCTCTCAGTCTCTCTGCCACCAACTGTCCATTAAAGGCAAAAATGCTCTATAATAATAATAAAAACAAAAAGACTTGCATCTTGACTTGGATTTGTCTCACATTACTTGCTGTGTCTTGACTGAGACTTGTCCTGAGTTTCTCGTGACTTGACTTGGTCTCCAATGATGTACTTCCTGGTTTAGATTTGACTCACATTACTCGAGATTTGACTCAGACTTGTCTCCAATGACATGAGACTTGACCTCAGATTTGACCTGCAACTTGCTATGATAAGACATGAGACCCAACCTGATCTTGAATCGGATGACTTGAGAGCTGACTTGGACTACCTGTAATTAATGTAACGTGACTCTCAAATGAGTTGTCACTTAACTTGAACATGTCTCAAATACGTAATGAATTGATTTGGACTTGACTTGGACTAATGACCTACAGTATAACCTGATTTGAACTTGTCTTGAATGACTTGAGGCTTGACCTGAGTCAACTTGCCCATTAAGTCTTATAATCAGCTTTGCTCTGTAGCGTTGTTTCTTTTCTCCTGGAGCTCCATGTCCAAATCTCTCAGCTGTTTCAGGAAGCCCCAGTTGGGGATGATCCGCCTGCGTCTTTTCACGTGATCGATGGCGTCGACCACTGTCATGTTCTCACAGATCATGAGGTAGGCGAGGAAAAGCGTGGCAGACCGACTCCTTCCCATCACACAATGCACCAGCAGCTTATCTGGAGATGCACAAATAACACAATCAGGAAGTCGGTACATTTACTAATTATTTAAAGGTTCAGTTCATTCAAATTATACATTTTTGCACTTTCTTACTAGTGGTATGTAGCCCTGAGATATCTAAATTTTTTATTTCTGCTGCCAAACCATTATGAGGACGCCAAATAGAAATTCATTTGTAGTGCTCAAAGCAAACAAATTAAGCACAAATCGAGATCGGTGGTGAATCTGTATCTGTAGGGGGAAGAGAGGTTCTGTTTGCTTATGGCTAAAGAGACTGAGGAACAGATTTATGGATTGTGAATTTTTGCTTATTAAGTTTCAAATTACCACCAATAAAGCACACATTCTATATATTTCTATGTATTTCTTATTTCTATTTCTTTTATCAAGTGGGTTTTATTTTCCGTCTTATGGTATGTTCATTTTTAAAAAAAAATGTTTTTACATGCTTATATGTTCATTTTATGTCCTTTTCATTTGAAGCACCTGGTGCATGTAATTGCTTTTATTGTAATGCACTTTGAGCTGCAATTCTTGTATGAAAGGTACCATACAAATAAAGTTATTATTATTATTATTATAATTATTATTATTATAATTATTATTATTATTATTATTATTATTATTATTATTATTATTATTATTATTATTATTATTATTATTATGATGTAGTGTTTTTTCTGTAATTTGGCTGAAATGACCCTTTGTGTCATCTTACTCTGAGGGTTGCTTAGTGTTTCTTCAATAAACCGGGCAGCAGAGACAAAATACTGGCTGAGGTCAAACGTCTGGACGTCCTCTGCTACCACACCATAATAGACGATGTCCATGTCACTATAGTAACCAGCTCCAGTGTCCACGTTGTTCCATGTCCCTTCTGCTGCGTTCAAGATGTGAGTAATCCCCAACTTCTTCAGATTATGTTTGTCCTTTGCAGTCTCCCTGCAAGAAGCCAGTGTGAATATTCTTTTAATCCTCTATTAATTTATTCGTTTTAGTCATTTAATGCTTTTTCACTTACTCGTCCCCGATGTAGGTGTTAGGCCAGACCTCGTTGACATGAGTGTAAGCCACACTCCCACGGTTGAGGATTTTCTCCAGCTCATAGCCCCCAGGTGTGACATATTCATCCACTGGACTGGATTCCTCTGCTGCCTTTGTAACATTTATCTTGGTGCCAGTCTTTGACTTGTGAGAAGCCATTTTCTCACTGTGGCTTCCTTTCACACATGATTTATTGGCTTAAGGGAGAAAAAGAAATACCACACTTGCTTTTCTTTCCCTTTGCATTTTTCTGCCCTATACAATCATGAAAAAGCATTGTTTTGTTTCTTGTTTTTCTCATGCATCTCCAACACAACTCACCGAGAGATTGAAGTCCTTCATTTCCCTGCTCGACAATTTTGTTTTCATCATTCTGCCAGCTTGTGAAGCCGTCCTTAAAGGCAGAACATGGTGAGGTTTAATTCTGGCAGGCTCAAGTCAGGGCACAGATTGTGTAACCGCTCTGTGACGGGCATCAAATGCAGAGGATATTTTTAGGGCTGTGATATGGCGGCCCCCTGACCTTAGCTGCCACGTTCCCTGCCTGTGGGGAGAACTTCCACCCAGCAAGTCCCTGCCATCCACTTCTAAACACACAACTTTAATCTCTGCTGCTGGCAGGAAGCCATGCTTATCCAAACTTTGCACTTGCCAAAGGATACCCGTATTCACTGGAGTGAACAGGGCACTCTGAGCTTTTGCTCAGCTGTATGAGCGACTCCTTGAAATTGTGTCAGTCTCTCTTAGCCTTTCTGCATATCTTTGAGACGCTGGGAGAAACCGTGTTAGCGCTGCCTCACAACACCCGTTAAGGATGTTCTGCATCTTCTGGAGCCTCTCGGGGGGCCAAACGATAACTGAAATGTGTCAGACTGTTAGACAGATGAGGTTTTTTACAAGATGGCACATGTCTTTGATTCCCCATGATATGATATGCATGGTCCATTCAGTGATCTAAATGTGAGCCGCCAAAGTGAGAGTGTGATGATGACTGTATTGCAGAATGGCTGGATGAAGCTGCTAACATGTCAGACAGAGTTTTCACACCATCAGACTCCTTTATTTTTCCCTCATATCTTCATACTCTGCCATCATTCATTCTGACAGTGAAATCATTAAACCTGTGATATCCAATTCCTTTTAGTTTGGCAGCATCTCTCTCTCTCTCTGTCTCCCAGCGTGCTCTAGAGAGCATCTCTTATTAAGATAGCTTCAACGTTTCATCTCTTTTCAAAGTCTGACCTGAATCTGTATACACGCTCAGAACCATGCTGCCATATTTTTGTCATCTTGTATCAAGCCTCTTTAGACATCCCAGTTTTAACTGTACAACGCTGGACTGCAGCAGTTAAGACAGTATTTTGAGAAATGTGAATAAATAAATTAAGCATTGTTTATTTATAGGCATACACTGTCTTTGTTTTGTTCGAGTACAGCAGGGATTTTGGCAGTTGTGCTCCATTTGTTTTAATGGTCTCTGTAATATTGATTGTGCTGTGAATTAAATGGCCATAGCAGTGTTTTTATATATGTTAGCTTGTTACAGTTTTCTCTAATTGCTTAGGCACTATCTTTGAAACTATAGACTATTTTTGCACTCCATCCCCAAGAGACCAATGTTTACAGTTTTGCTAGAAAGAAAAAAAAAAAGTTAATTTATTAATCTTAATCTGTTATGATTAATTAATATGTTTAAGCATTCAGAGAAAAACTGTAATTATATACACATACATTAGACTTTACATATTAACTGACTGTTTTCAAATGCACGCAGGTCACTTTTAGATTTTTAAATGATTTAGAGGTTTGTGTCAAATAATATCAGTACAATATGAAAACCAGTTTGCAGCAGAGCTGTTTTTACATTTTTTCAAGTCACAGGAGACGAGTCCAAGTTAGTTATTCAGTAATTTAAGATAATTCCTTGATGAGTCATTTTAGACCAATCCAAGCCAAGCCTCATGTCTGTAAGAGTAAGTCTAGTTTTTCCATATGTGTCAAAATCCCAAGCCTTCATAATCAAAATGCAAGTCAAGATGTAAGACTTTCAAGTCTTGTGATGCTGACCATTAAAATCTAACAGCATTTGAATATTTTCCTTTCAAAGCTGTTAATAATGTTTTCTTTTTGTCATTTTAATACACAGGCATACTATCTCAAATATAAATGTATAAATATTAAAAAGCTGTTGCTGTCCAGTTGTTGCAGGAAGTCTTCAGGAAGTCAAGTCTCAACATCATCAACATCTTTAACAGACGCTTGAATCTTGCTCGAGCGTGAACATTAAGTCTGCATGTGCATGTTATTGTCATGTGAATACAGGGCAGATATTTCAAATGAATCTGCTCTGGCACTGAATTATCACACAGACTTTGTGATGAGATGGATTACACAGCTAGAGTTTGCTAACTGATGTTCATACTGTATAGAAATGAATGGAAACTGATTGCTTCCTGGAAGGTAGAATAATACATCCAAAAACTAAAAACACAAAAGCTGTGATACAAACATGTGATTTGTCTTAATCAGACAAAAACAGGCAAAATCATTGGTGTTTTCTTTGATTTTTATTAAAAACTATTGATACTGGAAGAAATAGTTTACCATCGCTGTCATCTCTACTTGTTGATATTACATCGTCCTCCTCTGTAGGGCCAAGAATGAGTCCAGAACACAGAGTTGCTTCAAAAATCCAACATTTGGGAGAATGTTTCTGTGTTTACGAACAGCCTCAAGAGCATCCACAAGGGTTCGTCTTTCTTTGATCATGAGGAAGGCCAGCACTAGAGTTGCTGAGCGGCTGATTCCTCGTGCACAGTGTACGAGCACTTTACCTACACAGAACAAGAGACAGAATCACCTCAAATGTCAGCTGAAAGGTTTGCATAGAAACACACAGAATTTGACTTTCTTTTTTCACTTCTAAAGACGAAAATGTTTAAAACATTAATAGTGGCTTGTATTCAAGCAACAATATCAAGACCCTGAAACCAAGGCAACTAAGTGGAATTCAGCCATCATTAAATTTTTATTTACGCCTGTGCTTTTCCAACTGTGTCAAAATATCATTTGTTATTTATAACAAAGATGGAATGAAAACATATGTGACTGTAAAATTCTTTATTTATTCCTTCTTAAGTGTAAAATATACAAAAAACTTGCATAATTCATATTGAATTTGTTTAACTAATAGGTCTTAGTGAAGAATTCCAAAAATATTGTGTGCTGAATGAAAAAGCAGAAACATAAACACATTTTTGTTCTAATTCTTCAGACTTCAGAAGATGATACATAGGTCTACTGTCATATCATTGGATTGCAATACATCATGATGTGATATAGCATTACACCCCAATCCTAATGTGTTTCTTTTACTTGGATCTGTGACTTTACCTTTCTGATTCAGAGCACTGTGGATGAAATCAGCCGTCTCAGTGAAGAATGGGCTCAAGTCAAAATGTTTACAGTCTGGTGCTTCTACGCCGTGATACAGTATGTCGGTGTCTTTGTAGAAATGTGGTCCAGTATTAATGTGCTGGGGGCCATCTGCAGCATTCACCACATGTGTTATTCCCAGATTCACTAACAGGGTTTTATCCTGAGCTGTAGCCCTGTAAATAACACAAGGGATGATACAAGGAATGTCATGTTTTTTTTCTCACTTATGGCCAGCTCTGTAAGCATACTGTGTGTTTGCCAATGCATCACTGGTGACTCAAATGTACAGATTTCATATTTGTACCACTAGTTGGCCAAATACAGGATGTGTTTGCAGCAACAGTTTCACATTCAAATCACCATATTGCAGCTGAGCCCTGAAGTGAGAATGTCACTTACGCGTCTCCGATGTAGAGGTTGGGCCAAACCTCGTTGACAGCTCCAGTAGGGCGTCTGTTCTTCAGCAGAAGGCTGAGCAGATCGCAGGTGGGTGGTGTCTGATACTCTGGCTCCTCCTCTGGGCTCATATCTGCAGCATTCACTCAAGTGGTATCATATAATTATCACAAAGTACATAAACGAAACACTTAGATAACAGATAACTTTTCCTGAATACTTGATTCTCTTGAAAGGAACATTTGAGAAGTCGTTACTGCTATCCTGTTTCGTTTTTCTTCCTGCAGGCATTTAGTAGAGGAACTGTAGTAAACTCTAACCTTATTGCTGCAGCTTGCCCTGTTTTCCATCTGAGCTGGATAGAAGTGTTGTTTAGAGGCTGAGCCCTGCTGGAACTAGACAGCTGAGGATGCCAGAGCCTGGGCAGGAGCAGCATGGACTATTTATTCCTCGGATGACTTTGACAGAAGCCAGCCTGCTCGTGTTGTGACAACTTGGACTACAGAGCCATAGCAGTGTTTACAGTTTAGAAAAGTCTAAGTGATTCAAAACATTGTGAAGAATTACGTCAGACTGCCAGTTCAAACCACAATTTGTACCTGATGTAGGGAATATAAGGGATAAGGCTGCTATTATTTTATCTTTTTATTTTTTAACAACAAAATGAATTTGTTCTGAATGTAACATGTATTGTCTGTGTGCCAGTGACTGATATGATCATTCAAACCAAGAAAAAAACATAAGACAGCCAATATTGTTTGGTGACACATTCCTTAATTATGATCAACACTGTAGATTATTTTCAAATCACTCAGAAAGGGCTTTTTCACAAGCATAACATAGTGTTTACACTGCTGAGACAACTAAATGTTAACAAAACGATGTCACCTCAGGGTCCATTTAGTAGCTATTTTGGAGCTTTTGATCATATCACATGATCTTCCCCAGCAAATGGAGTTTGCCAGTTGTCATGGAATGTGATATGCTCAAATTTCCATTTTTGTTTGTCACTTTGTTTTGGGAAAACTTGTTTCTTTGCTTTTTTTTCCTGCATTGATTTGTTTAGCTATGCAAGAGTTGACAGAGCATACAAACTGGAGGTAAGGAGAAACTAGTCAAAGTTTTAAAAAGAATCCACCGACCAGCACCTCTAAATTGTATTGATAAACTCAATAGATCTTGTTTAATTTGAGCATAAATCGACCTGTGAAAATGTCAACTTGTAGTGTGCTGTAACTATTTCTTGACTGGGCGCAGTGACTTCCTTGACTTCTCCCTATAAAGCATATAGTCAATAGTATAGTATGTTGTATACCAGTAAACAAGATCATTAATTGAGATTTTGCACACTTGTCAGTCATCACTTTGCACAAGCACTACCACTTTAGTTTTTGCATGTATAAACACCCCGTAGACATGACTCCAGGAAATCACTGCACACAGCCAAGAGATAGTTACACAAATCTTATCATTTTTACATTTCTGTTTTTGTACAGATTAAACAAATGAAATATATAACATATTCATTTGTTAGCTTTACCTGCCGGTGCCTAGCTGTTTCCCTCCTGCTTCCAGACTTTATTCTATGCTAAGCTACGCTAACCATCACCTGCCTGTAGCTTCATATTAAGAATACAGACATCTTATCTAACTCAACATAGCTCAACATAGGTCTTTATGCTAGTTGAGTTAAGAAGAAATATGTCACTGCAACATCACGGCTCTTTCATGTATTTTTATTAGTCTTTGGGTGATGACAGATATGTTCTTACACAAACCTGTTAAGATAAATTAAGTGTTGGTTTTGGTCTATTAGTATTCTTAATAACAACAAAAAGATTAAAGGAATAATTCCAGCCTTACCTTTTAATGTATTTATACATTTATACAATTTTGGAAAATAGTGGAAAATATATCTTACAAAGAAAAGACAATTAAAAAATGTTTTTACATAGATTTTGTTTTTGTGATATCTACTTCAAATTCAGATACTCATAGAAAGCAGCAAATCCAAATTTATAGACCAATTGATTTTATTTCAAGTCCGTCCGTTGAGGTTGCAGCTTGTCGATGATCCCTGGTAGTGCAGCTTTTTGTCCAGCTCTCGGAGCTGCTCCAGGAACCCAGTGTTAGGACAGATGTTCCTGTTGGGACTAACAGCTTTAAGGGCGTCCACCAGCGTCATGTTCTCGTGGATCATTAGGTAGGCCAGGACCAAACTGGATGAGCGACTGAGACCCATTGCACAGTGGACGAACACTTTACCTACCAATGGGCGGGAATAAAAAAAACTCAAATTCAAGAGCTCAACTCATCCTCTACCATCTCAATGTCTATATGTACAACCATGCGACAACTGGATTATTGTGGCAAACTTTATTCTAACTGTCTAATTTGTTACTTCGCTGTGGATTAAAAGCTGTGCACATCACAGAGAGGAGTGCTTCTAACTCCTGACTAAAAAGTTTTCAACAATGTTGCAACAAATGTTTCTACACACGGTAATCCCTGGTTCCTTATCAGCCCCGAGGATTAGGGCGCAGAGGAGCGCGTAATTGAACTGTCTTGGCGTCTGTGTATTTCTGCCGGGGATTACTGTAGGCCCTGCCACACACTGGAGCCCCCGATCAGCCAGCATGTGAAGGAGGAGGCCTCATCTTATTACTGTCATGTCAGATACCGACTTCACTTTGCATAACAGGCCGGGTAGGCACAGGCCACAAACATAATTGTGTAATTTCCATGTCCAATAAAAGTGTTGCTTACAAATTACCAGGGCAATCCATTTAAAACCAATTTTCCTGGCCAAGGTCTGAGTTTATGAGAAGATTACCGTGGGGGAAAGATATTAGCTTGATATTATGTTTAGTGTTTGATTTGCATTTTAATGACTAATACAACTGGGGGCTGCTGTAATGGGAATTGACTGACAAATGTTTCTGTACCTTGCCTTGCAGTAAAAAGATGTCTTCCCCAAGTTAATGTGTAAAAATGATGAGAAATACCTTGAGCACAGTGAGAGCTGCTCACCTGTGGGCGAGCCCAAAGCGTTCTTGATGAAATTGGCAGCTGGGTAAAAGAAGGGACTCAAGTTAAAGGATGGCATGTCAAAAGCTTCCACTCCATGATAAGTGATTTTTGTGTCTCGGTAGAAGCTGGGCCCTGTGTTGACATTGAACTTCCCATCAGCGGCGTTAAGTACATGGGTGATGTGGTGAGCCTGGAGTGTCCTCTTGTCTTTGGCTGCATACCTAAAGAGAAGAAGCATCATTATGCGTCAATGCAGATGAGCGAAAGAGGGGTTTATCATATCTATGAGCACACTGCATGGTAGTAAACAATACATATGGCATTGGAGATACAACTGCACCAGTCATATATAAAAGAGTACTGGTATTATGTCATGAAACTGTTCAAATGTGTTTGTGTTTGCCAAGCTGTGGATCCACATTGAGGTGAATGATCCCTTTTATTGGTGTACAGTTCATCCTCTGTCAACATACAGTAACCTACTTTGTTTTTTTAAGGTAGACTCTTACAGCTCTGTTCACCCAAATTGCAAACAATTAAAAAACATGTCAAGAGAGTGTTGAAAATGCTACAAGCAACATAAACAAAATTAATTTAATCTTTTTTATGTGGGCAGAAATTTCAAGCAGATATCTGAACCTGGGCAAATAAAAATATCAGGGTTTTGTTTCATTTGGCCCCACCTCTGTATCTTCTAGAAGCATTTTGTATTGTATTATTATATATAATAGAAGCTGTAACACAATACTGACATAATGTTTTGAATGTTGATATAGTATCAGATATTTCTGGCCACCTTATATATAAATCCACTCTCCTTGTAGCTCCAATTTTTATCTCCACCAACTCCTGAAGGGCATATGTCCACCAGCGTCGCTAACTTTTTCTGCCTCTCGTTTGGTGCCTGGCTGGGCAGGTAGCATATTGCTAACTTTTTAGTGTTTTTGCTAAAGAAAGATTATGTTGCAAGAGCCCCAAGAGTGAATCGAAACAAAAAACCAAAACCAAGTTGAAAGGCAATGATGAATTTGGTGGTGATTCTCTTTGGGTTCGTCTCAATGTACAAAATGTAAAATCTATTAATTATATAAAAGGATTAATATAGATATTTTAGGCATTAGTAAATTATTGTGTATCAATTATTTCATAGCTTTTTATCTTTCGCTGATGAAAGTAATAGTATAAATGTGTTGAATTTATTTTATTGCTCTTGTCTCACATGTCTCCTATATAGATCCTGGGATGGACTTCATCCAGATGGTTGCTGGACCCTTTCTTTATCCACATCAGCCTCTGGAGCTCTGAAGCTGGGGGGGTCTCATACCTGCCATTTGCCCCCTCAGGGCTCGCTAAGCAGCTGAGCCCTCTGGGCATGTCTGGATGCTCCACTTTTGCTTTTACAATCTGTCACATAAACCCCCCCCCCAAAAAAACAAACAAAACAAACAAACAAACAAACAAACAAACAAACAAACAAACAAACAAAACCCCAACATTTGACATTCAAGTTTAACTGCTTAAGCAGTGGTTTTGTGGACCCCACTATGAGCTGAGAAGTCATCAAAAAGGGTGGAAATGTTTGTTTCCCCTTTAATTTGCTCCTTTGTAGTCCAAGAAAATGTATGCAGATACAGGTACAGGCATCTGGTGTTCCTGTGAATGCCAAATAACTCTATTGATGGTTACTAATAGGTTTTATTGCAGTGAGGGAATCATCTTAGGTAACACTGAGAGAGAAATACAATGTGGGATTAAAGTGAGGACCACTAATTAGAACATTAGCTATACAGGCCTATAGGCTCTAAATATAGTATATTATTATGCCAGTAAATGCACTCCATAGTGGCAAAGGACCACAAGATACATAATTGTAGGATGACCTTATGATGCTCTCATTATTTTATGCACAGTTCAGTAGCGCTTGGTAGATTTATTTATCTCAAGAGATACAGAAAATTGGTATTCAAGGCCTATAAACATCAGCTTTTCATTTCCTGCAGGCAAGTCTAACCTGTGCATTTACAATTTACACACTGGGCTTTAGAAAGACTTACACTATGCATACTGTATACATTAGCATCCATTTAGGCAGCTGTGTGATTCTGCTCCAGCCTGAGGACGTACAAGTGATGTGTATGCATTGTTAGAGTAAAGAAACCGATGGCAGCTCTACCTCTTATTTGCATTCTGCTGGTGTGTGGAGACATAATGTGGCACTCAGGTTTGGAGACCTATTGTCGTGTCCACAGGGATGAGTCATTGAGACCAAATCTGTTTCAGTGACCTTTTGTTAAGCTGCCGTGGCATATGGAGGTTCCCTCAAACATTATGATGGCTTTATTCATCTCTGCATGTGCATGGTTCCACACGCCTGCCTGCATGAGTGTCATTCAGAGCATGTGTTTGCAAGAAAAGCTGCATTTGACCTAACATATGTTTGATGCATGTGAGTGTGTGAATCTTGAAGGCAGAGCAAAGTGTGTCTCTGCACAAGTACAACATGTGCCCACAGTACCTGGAGGCTCTTCTTTTTCCTCATTGATCTATAAGTACAACCCTTCCCTCCCTCCCACAGTCGGAGCAGAGAACTGATTTCCCTGGTGCACATGCTGAGCTGCAGTGCTGCTTTCATAGCCTCCCCCCCTTAGGCTAACCTGTCCTTCCTGCTCTACTTCTGTGTAATTAAAGATGCTATGTATGGGAAAGTGCCCACGGTTAACATAGAGGGCAAATAAAAATGGCTTTTTTTTTTTACCTCCTCCGGGCCTCTTCTTGGTGGTTTTATGAATTACACTTCCCTCTTTAGGCTTTCGGATGTGGTTCTTCTGAATTTGTGGGCAAATTAATAAAAGTGTGGTGATCCATCAGGCAATGTAGTATCATCATAGTACATACTCATTTATAGAAGTGCTTCATAAACATGTTTACCTTGCAAATAAAGACAAACAGTACAATAAATCCATACAAATATACTCTACATACTAAATATTTTCCAACATGGACCTCCGAAGCAAATTCGTTATATTGTTAGTAGACACTTGCCTTGGCTGGAAATGTTGCTTTTCAAAGTCTCTGCACAAGAGCTACATGTAGGTCGACAGCACAACTGTCTGCGTTCTCCTTGGTAATCTACCCTGCAACCTTTTTTGCTATTTTAACATCTGAATCTCAGCCCAAAATAATTCTGGCATCATCCTCTGCATTCCTTAAAGGTTACCCGAGCTACCAGCACAGCACAGGAGAGAGGATAGGACACATGGCTTTTTCAATAGTGGGAGAATTGAATCAGTGCTGCTGTACTCAAGCTTAAATCTGACACAGTTTTTAGATGGAGATTCTTCTCCACAATGAAATTCGTTTAAATTCAAACCTGGATGTTTGATTAGGAGTTGCTGATCTTCTTTGGTTTATATGTTAATCATTTCCTTAGTGAATGCACATAAACTAATATAAGACAAATTGAAAACCTTGCAATTTATAACACTTGAAACTGCAATATGGATGCATTCAGTCTTGACTAAATCATAGAAATAGCATGTTGAGAAGAGTGGAAAGATGAACGCATATAAAAAAAACTCAATATTTCTCTTTATCATGACAAATATAATATCCACAGAAGAAAAACAAATACTGAAATTGAACTTCTGACTCCGGCAATTCAAATCGTGACAAATTAATGCAGATTTTTCTTTTTTCAGTTGTTTCTATATCATACAATGTAATGTTTCCACAATTAACAGTTTCATTTTATTAAATGTTTCTTGTGAAGATACCCATGTGTGTGTGTTTTTGTGTGTGTGTGTCTGTGAGAAACTTTCAGATAAATCACTGCTGTCAAACTCTACATAAGATGCATGCGTGTGTGTTTGACATACGTTATATTTCTATGATTTTGTGTGCAATCAAAACACCTGAAATCGTTTGATGTACAGCAGTGATCAGCTCAGATGTCTTGGCAGATACACCAAAGGAATTTCATACTGTGAACACAGACGGGTTGATCTTACTTGATAAAAAAGTCAGATGCTGTAGATTGATTCCCATCTTGAGTTTGAATGTTGATTTGCAGAAACAGAAACATCGTCTGTCATTTCTGAGACTCTTACAAATTTACCAAAACATGATGCTTTGAAAAACATTTTCCATGTGACATTTGGTCCATCCTGCTGTAATACAAAGTGAGATGCTGAAGCCATTTTACAAGAATAAGAGGTAAAATCAGAATTCAAAATATAGGTAGTCATAACAAGTGAATATCTCATCATCATTAGCTTTTCAGTCTTGTCCCCAATTTCACTTCACATTAAGTTTGTGTTCAACCACAATGCATTTATGGTAAGACATCCTTATTATACTTACTAAATCATTAAAAAAATACCAAGATTAAATATTTATAGAAACTGTAGCTATCACACAGGATTTAAAGTATTAGACAGAAAACATCAAACATTTTAGCCTGATAGTAGCACCAGAGAAAAGGTAATGTAACCCATGTGGTGGAAAGTAAACAAGTACAAGTACTGTATTCACACACAATTTTGAGGTACTTACTTGAGTATTTTCATTTGATGCTACTTTATACTTTCACTCCACTACAATTCAGATGAAGATCTGACACAATGGATAATATAATACATTTTTAAAATACCACACATTGTTTAAGATGAATGCAGTGCCTTCCAACCTTTTTGGATTTTGACATCTTACAAAAGGCAATGTGGAGAAGTCACATTTTAAATGTCTATAAGTTGTTAACACCACCATCAATTTTCCATCTAAACTTCCCACATCATTTAATTTCAATAAATGTTCAAATGATCAAATATTTCACCAAAAATCAAATTAGGAAGGAATCTCATGACCCCTCAGATTTATGTGGTGACCCTTTGAAGGGGCCTGACCCCTAAGTTGGGAACCATTGGACTCAACAGCTCTACCTCCAGCAGCTACAACAGTAACATGCTGCACACACTGATGCTTCAGTATTAATAATCTAATGATATCATATATAATAATATATCAGTCACAGGGACCAAGCTACTTCTTTCACTGCAATACAATATCAAACTGATAATATGTATCCTATGTGCTTTTACATCAGTAGTATTTTGAATGCAGGACTTTTTCTTGTAATGGAGTATTTTTACAGTTATATTGGTACTTTTACTCAAGTAAAGGAGCTGAATATTTCTTCCACCACTGATGTTACCTAAATCAAAGGTTTATTGTCTGTACTGTGGCCAGCTTGTCAGACTCAGCTGTTCTTTCTGTACTTTCTTATTCGTACTTTATCAGCCTCATCTGTGCTTGAGGGGAATATTAGCCTGTTAGCATGTTTACAAACATAAAATTGTATTCTCACATGCATGTTAAGAACAACTGGATAGTAACTTACTATTAGCATGTAACATGTTAACATGTAAACATAATCATGTCAGTGTTTGTCCAGTATATTTCCCCCTGGTTAAGAGTATTGGACCAACAGACCGAGCAGCATCGTCATCAGCATCATCATCCACATCTGTGTGGTTAAAAACTGTAAACTTCTCTTGATTACAGGATCTGACACGTTTTCTTTTTTCTTGTCATCTGAAGATCCAGATCCAACAGCAAAGCCAGGAAATTCCTGTTGGGGTAGATGGCTCTCTTGTGGATCAATTTCTGCAAAGCCTGTTTGAGCGGGAGGTGATGGTAGATCATGAGGTACGCTAACACCAAGGTCGATGACCGGCTCATTCCCATGATGCAGTGCACCAGAACTTTCCCTGAAGAACAGACGAGATGAAGGCAGAGAGGGATGTAAGGGAAGGATTAGTGAGAGGCCTCAGTCTTATTAATATCATACATGACTGCTCGCCACACGCTGCGGCCTTTCTTTTTTCCTGCTGTGAGCTAAAAATAGAGCCCACAATTCATCGCCTTTGTTCATTTAAGGTCCCTTTGCAGACTGGGCCTGCCTGTCTCTTTAATCCCAACTCGTCCTCTGCTTGATAGCTTCTCTGAAAGGAGCCATGGTCACATTATAGACTTAAATTCTGCAAGGTAAGACCTTTATTATTACTGCTGGCTGAAAATACACTTACATACCATTACAAGCTGTGGTACACTGTGGACACAGGTGAAATTGAAAGGATGACAGGAGGGGAGAATTTAAATATATGGGTTTATGTAGTCAAATTAAAGATGCAATGTGCAGGGATTAAACAAATACTCAATCTTCATAGCTACTTAATAATATAATTAGAACTAATTCACTATACAGAGGGTTAGGTATGATAATTCATGTGAAAAAGAAGCCTTGAGTAGTCTTACCATCAGGTGACTTGAGAGCTTTATGGATGAAATCAGCTGCAGGCTGGAAGTAAACATCCAGATCAAAGTGTGTGGAGTCATCTGCTGGAATGCCACAATACACAAAGTCGTTGCCATAAAAGCTTTGGTTCCCTATGCTGCCTTGCTTGGAGTGAGCAGCGTTTAATACATGAGTTATACCTAATTTCAGCAAGACAGCCTTGTTTTGGGCTACTGCCCTAGTAAGATAAAGAGATAGAAAGAGATTCAAGACTTATGTGAACTCTATATATCACAGCACAATATTTTCATGTCAGAATATTAACTTGCAGGAGTTATGTAAAAGAATATGACCTTGGGAAACTGTTAAACATAACACACTTCACCACAAGCCAAACTCATTTAGTATGGTTTAAATTTAAGATACATTTATACTTACAAATTCCCTATGTATATGTTTGGCCAGACCTCATCAACTTGACTGAGGTGTAGTTTGCATGAGTCCAAAAGCTTCTGTAAATCCTTCACAGTCAGATATTCTTTTTTCTTTCCTTTCAGGGCTGACATTTTAAGTCCAAATCCTAACGTCTTGGATCGATTACTGTTCCAAATGTTTATTGTATTAAAGCAGTTCCCGTTTACGCCGGCTCAGGATGATCTGTACGAGCAGGTGTTTATCTGCAGTCACTGGACAGTTACCCAATTTAGTGCTTAACCTAGCGTGTAGTCTTACTCATGCAGAGGGCAGAACAACAAATACACTGCAGCCCACACTCTGCCTTTCACACCACTGTGGGACTAATTTAATAAGCCTCAAACAGAAATGAATCATTCCATAAAGCAGTGATAATTGGGTATGATTACGATTATGTGTGTTGATCACAGAAAGTCCACTGTAATGCAGCATTTATGGAACAAAAATACTGTAACAGCTTAGTATGTTTTCTTTATTTTTCTGACATGAATATTTTCTGAGGGCAAATTGGATGAAAAGAGAAAAATTAAGCTTCACTATTGGCTGCACATGACATCAAATAGTCTTAACACTGCATAAAATATCTCTTTTAACCCTCATGCGAGGTTACAGGTCAATTAGGTTCATTTTAGCTTTTAAATTGAAGAAAAGCGTAATTAACCTCTCTTTTACACCATGAAATTTAATGACTTCTCCTCCTCGTTCAGGGTCATGGATGTGTATGTAAAATGTGGACGCAATGTTATATGTTTTGAAATATTGTGTTTATTACAAAATCAGTCAATAACTGTCTCCAGGCCCTTTTGACCTGGAGACAGTTATTGATTCATTATTTTGAGTGCTGCTTCTCCTTATGTGTGATTGATACCAGCTGATGAACATGTGTCCATGCATGTGTCAGGACAAAGTTTAGTAAGTAAGAAGATATTTTTAGTCATTAATGATCTCTGAAGATGACTCAAAGAAAAAGCATTGCACGTCTTCTTCTGTGTCTGATTTACAATATATAAAAGATCATGGTAATCTGAGGATTGTCATGTTGACCACAGAAAAGCCATGGCAGATTTTTGGGTTTCATATATGTATATAATCATGTAATCATGAATGTGGTTTCCAGCACTTGCCTCCATGATATAAACTTGACCTGAGTCCACTGGATCCACAACACATGTTGGCAAGAGTTGCCTTGTCCTTGAGCTGACAATGAAATCATCACCACCTGTGTAAAATGCATGGGGTTTAAAAAATAGATTCGTGAAAACTTTTGCATTACTGTACATTTGTCTCATGTGGATTGAAGGTTAATTATCAAGAGCAGCCGAGGGTCTTAAGTCCTTCAACATGAGTAAAAGTAACACTTAAATTTAACCCAACCTTTTTTGTTTTTATAGGTAGTATATAGAAAACTAATTAGTGATTTCTAAAAGTATTTATTAACTGCCACAACACATACACAAATCATTCACAGGCAAGTTTAAAGCTGTTAATAGACATGTTGCTATATGTGCTTAACTGTTATGTTATCAAGCATTCATACATTCTCTCTTAATATACGAGTTGTGGATGCTTCATATAATGAGTTATAGTTGTTGACAATAACATGAATTAACACTTTAAAATATCCTGAACACTGCTTACAACCAAAGTACAGTGTGTTATAAACCATCAGTTGATTGTATATGAACGCTAAACAGGAGAGTTTAACATGATGTCTCAATATGGAATGAATGAAATGTAATTATTTGAAAGTTAAATATTACGTTTGTATATTTTTAATTAAAGTTACAGCAGAAATTGAATTTTAATTGAAAGGGTAATGTTTGATTTTTTACCCATATAAGATAACCAAAGACTTTAACTGTAACACAACATAATGGATGTACTTTTTCTTACAATAATACAAGTCAATCTGTCTCATATTAGGTTTTAAATGAATTCTGGCTGAGGTCTATGCTGATTACACTGACCTCCTACTAATATTAGGGTCAATATCTAGTGAAAAGGCAGCATGACTCACATCAAATGCAGCACCAGAGTCAAGGAAAAGACTGTGGTTTCAATAGAGCTCTTGAAACAAAGTGATTAAAGTGAAAGTACAGTGTCTCCCTCCACTGGCAGGCACAGAATCTTTCATTTGTCTTGAGGAAAAGAGGCATTTGAGGCTCTGTAAATTAAAATATCAGTGCTGAGGGTTAAATATGATTGGCGTTCATGATGTCTTGCGCAGTTTCACATCCAAAGCCCGAAGCTGTTTGAGGAATCCTCTGTTTGGGAAAATCCACCTGTGCTCTTTGACTTTATTGATGGCCTCTAGTAGAGTCTTATGGTGGTGGATCATTAGATAGGCCAGGACAAGGGAGGCAGACCTGCTCACTCCGACTGCACAGTGGACAAAAATCCGTGCTAGTGAGGAAGAAGAAGGGGAAGATTACAATGAGCCTGCAGCATAAAGTGATACTGGGATTTTACTCTGAATAAGATGAATGACTTGAGGAGAAGCCTGCACAGTCTGACATAAAAATGATTGACATTAAAGCAACTTGATGGGTATTTACCACCAGCTGTGTCAAGTGCATTCTGAATATACTCAGCAGAGGGGAAGAAATAGCGAGAGAGGTCAAAGGACGGTGAGTCATCTGCAGGCACTCCATAATAATCCACAGCGGATCCGTAAAAGTCATGACTCCCCTGACAGTACATCCTCCCATGAGCTGCATTCAGAACATGAGTGATTCCCAGCTTCCACAGACTGTAGCGATCATTGGCTACTGACCTGTGCATAAAAGAAATCATTCAGAAACATATTACAGGGTACAAATACATCAAACTGTGGTTCTAATGTTATGCTATAACCTGTTGAGACTTACATGTCACCAATGAACAGGTTAGGCCAGACTTCATCCACATGATTACCAAACCTTTTTCCTCCATACAAAACCTTCACCAAGTCTTTCACAGAAGGAGTTGCAGGGGAAACGGCACTACCTTCCTGCTGATTATTCATAGTTGATAGTATTAACCTTTAAAATAGCCCTCACAACAAAATGCTACTCTGAAATTATCCATTGTATAATTTCTTCTTCCAACATTTATATTCAAACTTGAGGCTTTACTACAACCCGTACTGACAAGGACAGGTGTCCCTGCTCTAAAATTACATCAGTGACCCATATTCTAAACACTTGTCACTTCGAGTCATGCTATCTTTATAAAGTGAAAATGAGTTTTTATTAAATTCCACATCAATTTTTAACTTAAATTAAAGATAAGACTACTTAAGAGATACATTTTAGTATTTCACTGTTTTGGAAAGACAAGACTGCTCCAATTTTAATTATTTACTTGATCAAATGTCTTATTTTCTTCCCCTAGAGAAGCCGTCATTGGAAAACAAAAATTGTGGACAAACTTTCTATGATTTTTGGTCAACTTCTGTCTTATATTTGGGAAATGCAAAATGCCAGAAAAAGTAGAGTAGAACAAAACATTTATAGAATGATGTCAAAGACATAAGTCTGGCTCAAAAACATACTGAACAAGTGCAATTTACATTATATCCCAGCACGATCATTTTGTGATCATAAACTGCTCCAAAAATTACTTTTCACCATTACAATCACAACACTGATTAACAAAGGCGATGCAGTTCCCGCTTTTCACCAGAGAGTGTCACTGTTGCCAAAGTAGGATCAATCCATTATATCTGAATGTTATTGCGCAGCTTGTCTGCACATTACGACCTTGTGTTATCAACAGTAATGCTAAGCGCGAAGACAGGGCGAAATGATTCCCAACAAGCCCTCTGTTATTTCAGCAGACAGTAATGCGACTTCTTCAGATTCTTGTGAGATGCCATACAGCTAGCTGGTCTTCCAAATAAGTTTCTGTATCGTCTCCTGTTACATCTCGGCCCGGGTGAGTGAGCGTAAGGCACAGTAATTGATCAAGCTAGGACACGGCTTGTTAGCTGATGTTAGCTAGAGCTGAATTAGCCCCTAGTGTTATTGTGCAAGAGGAGAAGATGCTATTGTTTGGTATCATGTCTACCTCAGGCATTTGAATGGTACACAGTCACCCAGCAGGTTGTCTACTTAACTCAAGAGGCTTTGAATTAGTTAAGTTAGCAGTGGTTTTATCTGCTGGCCTCATCTTACTGACCGCCAAGTGACGCGTGTTATTTGCAGAAGCATGGTTTTTAATAGACCGTCTTTTATGAGCTTCTGTTTGTTTTGCAAACTACAGTGCCATTAAGTCATTAAACGGAATAAATGCCAGCATTGTATGAGTACAGTGACAATCTTGGGAGTACACCTTAGAGACAAGGTTTTTTCAGTGACACAGTATTGAGGATAAACCTAATTTAACTTAGTGTGAAGGAGAGCCTCATCTAATAATAAGATTAGATGGGAGTAAAAGAAACAAGTCATCCTTAACAAGTACAGAAGTATTAAAGTCACTGACTGGTCAGAGGAATATTGCATATTTGCTCCTTCACCTACAATTTTTAGGGTGTGGTTCCCACTGTGCAAACTTCTCTTTGTTAATTCTTGTTTACCTCGTACAGTTGCTCAAGGTATGAATAAGCTTGTTTGTGTAGCTCAGCGATAATATTGTGTGTCACTAACTTTGTGGCAGTCTTGTGTGGTTCATTTGGGATTAGTTTTGCTGATTCAGTGAAAATAAAGGGACAAAAAAAGTCTATAGGGAACTGATACTGAAAGTCAGTTGTTGGAGACACACATATAATTTTCCTTTTTATTTTCCCCAGCCTTCTTATTGAGGAGGAAATGACCCAACTGAGTGTCCGTCGCTGGACGCCCAAACATGTGGCCAAGTGGCTAAAGGAAGAGGGCTTCTGTGACTATGTGGACCTTTTGTGTTACAAGCATCGACTGGATGGCACCAGTTTACTCGCCCTCAGCGAGTATGACCTCCGCTCACCACCTCTGGAGCTCAAGGTGCTGGGGGACATCAAGCGGCTAATGGTGTCGATCCGCAAACTCCAGAAACAGAACATGGATGTGTTGGAGGAGCTGGGTCTTCCCTTTGATGGCCACTCGCCTACAGGCTCCGGAGGCAGTTTGGACTGGCTGTGTAATGGGGACCCAAGCAGAGACTGTGACAGCACTGACACAGCACCAGTGGGAGAGGAGTATCATCAGTACACCAATGGGAAATACAAGCAGCAGACAAGGCGCCTTGATCCAGAGTACTGGAAAACAGTGTTGAGCTCCATCTATGTGGTGTTTGTATTTGGGTTCACGTCCTTCGTCATGGTCATAGTGCATGAGAGGGTGCCTGACATGCGCATGTACCCTCCACTGCCAGATATTTTCTTAGACAGGTGAGTGTGTTGGAGCTCATATTAAGATTTTTGATACACTCTGATTTTTCTGACATGTGCTACAGAAAATTGAGTAAGCAGTGAAATGCCAAAGAGAGTGAAACAAAAGATTTTTATTTATTTTTAAGCAACTTTCAGAATCGCACCAGATGGTGGACATTATAACTGCCCTACTTCCTTGTACCATGTTTCTATTATTGTCCTCCCATATTCCTGATGGGCTATCTTTGGTTCAAAGATATCTTTTTTTTTTTTTTTTTTTTTTTTTTTTTTTTTTAAAGTGACCCACTTTGTAGAGTGACCTGTAGTGTAGGAACAGCTTTGAGCTGCTCATGGAATTTCTTTGTGCATTGGGAGAGCAGAGGGAATTGCTGCTGAGGTAATTTATTCAGACTAGTTATGGATCTCACAGAATTTGATTACAGCATATTTAGCTATTTTATGAATATATTTTGTTACTGGAAGAGAAATCAGCAAATAGTGAAAAAGAGCTTACAGTGATGCATTTAAATAGCTTGTTTAGTTCAAACAATATTCCAAAAAATATTCAGTTTAGAAAAATATTAAATAAAGAAAGGCAGCAGAAGCTGGAACCAGCAAATGTTTTGAGATTTTTCTTGATAAATGACTTGAACCTTTTGTAGGTGATCAAAATAGTTTTCAATTAATTAAAGTAAATTATTAAGTCTGAGGATCGACTAATCCATTCACTGATAAGTTATTTCAGCACTAAATCCCTTTATATCCTCTTTTCATCAGTGTCCCTAGAATACCATGGGCCTTTGCCATGGCAGAAGCATGTGGAGTGATACTCTGTAACATCTGGCTGCTGGTTCTGCTACTACATAAACACAGGTAGAGTCCTGACTATCTTTTACATCAGTGTATTGTTGACAGTTCAGAAATTGTGCTGTCTGATATGAACGGTGTGTTGTCAAACTTATGGCCCTGGAAACACCGGGTTGACGTTTATGTGTCTTATGATTTGTAGGTCCATCCTTTTGCGGCGCATGTGCAGCCTCATGGGGACGGTGTTTATGCTGCGCTGCATCACCATGTTTGTCACCTCCCTGTCTGTGCCAGGACAGCACCTGCAATGCTCAGGAAAGGTGACATATTGATCTAGTTTGAGTTCATCATATCTTAAACACTACATCGCTCCCCCTTTTGAAAGATCAGTTCGACTTCTTCTCTCTTCTCTCTTCTAGATGTACGGTGACATGTGGGCCAAACTGCAGCGAGCTGTGGCCATCTGGAGTGGCTTTGGGATGACACTGACAGGAGTGCATACGTGTGGTGACTACATGTTCAGCGGCCACACTGTGGTTCTCACCTTACTTAACTTCTTTGTCACAGAGTGTGAGTAACTTTTCTTGACATGCTATAATTTGATTATTGACTACTTTTGCATTTTTATTTTACATTCAGAAGGGAACAGAATTACTTTATTTTTAACCTCAAAAGCCTTTAAAACTATTAATATTAAGGTGAACTGGCTTTGGGATAACCAACAACAAATTAAATGCTCCTCAGTTTATGTATTTATGATGAATAATTAATGGTTTAATAATTTAATTTAGGGATTCTCTAATCGGCCTCTCCCCGAAAGTGCAAACTACTTTCTTTTTTCTAATTCATCTTTTTACTTTTTATTGATTCACAAAAAGATAAATGGAAAATACTGAATTCTGTCAGTTGACATGTATGGCTGTTGACGTTTGGATGTTTGTTTGTGCTCTTTTTGGGCAAAGCAAATTCCCCTAGGAGCGATAAAGATTTCATTCATTCACTCATTTCACTCATTCATTAAGTCATTCATTCAAACACTTAAATAATGTTTAAAATGTCACAGTGGATAGCAGGCTTATCCACATTCATTCATGAAAATCATGAGAAATTATGACCATTTATTAAAAGCTAAGACCCAGGAGGTTCAAAGTACATAATCAGAATGTCAGAGGTGGAGGAAGAATTAGTGTGATCATATTTTGAAACATTGTCCCTTTGTTTCCACCCAGTGTTTTTCTTTGGTACTACAACTGAAATTTAAAAACAAAAATAGTCCTTCCATTCAGGAATATGTTACATTTCAGAGGAGTGTAGCAAAAAGTAGAAAAAATAAAAATAATAATAATTTGCTAAAATTAAATGCTGTTTCTTATTTCACAGACACCCCAAGAAGCTGGAACTTCATTCACACGTTGTCATGGGTCCTTAATCTCTTTGGCATCTTCTTCATCCTGGCTGCACATGAGCACTACTCAATTGATGTGTTCATAGCGTTCTACATCACTACAAGACTCTTCCTGTACTACCACACTCTAGCCAACACTCGGGCTTACCAGCAGAGCCGGCGAGCTCGCATCTGGTTCCCCATGTTCTCTTTCTTTGAGTGCAACGTCAACGGGCCCGTTCCCAACGAGTATTGCTGGCCCTTCTCTAGACCCACCATGATGCGGAGGCTGATTGGATAATGAACGGCATTGGTACTGTCAGACACTTTTTAGCCCATGCTGTTTTTTTTCTGCTTTGTTAAGTTGCCAACTTGAGGCCGTGTGTGTGTGTGTGTGTGTGTGTGTGTGTGTGTGTGTGTGTGTGTGTGTGTGTGTGTGTGTGTGTGTGTGTGTGTGTGTGTGTGTGTGTGTGTGTGTGTGTGTGTGTGTGTGTGTGTGTGTGTGTGTGTGTGTGTGTTTCTCATCAACAAAGACGACTCTTGTGATCCTGTGAGCACCGCGGCCTAATGCAATACACAGAGCCATACCTTCTCATATTTTGGGACTTAGCTCCTCGCCTGCTTCTCCTGTCACCATTTTTAGTCGGATTACATAAAATCCACAAAACCCTGCAGAGTTTCTTCAAAGGCTCCATGAACACATTTTGAGCGCTGTGGTGATACATTGCATTTATTGGTTTCGTATATTTAGTCTGAAGGGTTTTATGTAGCATTAACTGCATTTCCTTAGTACTTCGCAACAAAAAATTGCAAGTGTTTGATAAATGGAAGCCACATCAACACAATTCTCAGGCAGCAGTGCACATAATCTTTTACAGCAGTTTTTCATTTCCTGTGCAATTAACACACCTGATCATTTCTTCAACTAAATACATCTCCCTATGGACCACTGGTAAAGCAATATGTAAAGGATCTACATTACAATGTTGCTTTTGTCTGTATGATAAAAAATTTTCATTATGTTGAGAAGCAGATTACTTGTTTGCATTCCTAGAGAGTTTACGCTTATACTTTGACAGTATTACTAAATGCTGACAGAGAAAATCATGGCTCATTGTATGATAAATGACCTTGACTCATTTATTTATATAGTTCACACAATCTGCCTTTTCCATACTAGACCCAGTCAAGAAAATTAAGAAGTATAGAAAGAAAATTCTTTTATCTGCCAAAAACATGGAATGATTTTTTTCCAGTTGTCTTAAATATAATTCCATTTGCCAATTATGTTCAGTGTTAAAATAGCTCTGTCTATGTAGAAATGTTCCAGATTTACCATGTTTACTGTTGGATAGTTGTATAGTGCTTTTTTAATCATCATACATTGTAAATGACCAGACTGACAATTTGAGCTCTCCCTCTTATTAATTCTTTGACATTCATGTGTAGTAATAGTTCTTAAAAGGATCCTTAAATTTGTATGTATTTGTTTATATTAATTTATTTCATTTTGTAAATGTCAATAGGTATTTTTATATTCTATATAGAAAGTTACAGCAACATGCACATAGAGAAATATGTTTACAGTTGCTCATAACTATCTATTTGTTTGAAACACAATGTGCTTTTTAAGTGTAATGTTGATTTCAGATTGGCCTCTACATTTCATTGACTGAAACCTGCCACTGTAGTAGAGATGTTGTTATTGATTTGGTCATTGCAGCATGTTAGAAACACTATTCAAAATGGAGTTTACAGGTTACGACACATCTGTTCACTGAGAGATGCTGTTGTGTTGTTATGCTCCTTCCTTTATACATGTTTCATGTCTCATTCGGTCATTTCCATCATTAAAGAGCTGAAATCAAAGACCAATTTCTCATCTTTTTTTCACTAAATGCACAACCAAATATTTTATGTATGGTATATAAACATGGATACTGTGCAGCATTGTCAACATGGGAAGCTAATGTAAAATCACAAACCACTGATGGTGAGCAGACATTCTACTATAGACAATTACATTTTTTTTTTAAAAGACAAATAAACAAAAGTCAAAGCTATTGTTCATATAAACTATAAATGTATTATCATATTTTAACAGCAGTCTTATTTTTCAATATTGAACCAACCCTAGTGTCCATCACATTAAACAGGACCATCCTGGGCTATTTTTGAAAGATGGAGTTCGTTTCACCCTAATGGGGGAAATTAACGTAAAATTACCCTGAAGTTCCTGCAGTGGAAACGCGCCTTATATGTTATATAGTAGTATATGCAAATCAACAAATGTATCAAATATGATATAGTATTTTTTTTTTTTTTTGACAGATTAGTCACACAGAAACGTATCACAGCACTTGATTCTCTTAGTGTATGATATCAGTGAACATATAGCTTTTGCTGCACATTGACTCCTCTCCTCCCATCCTGAGGGTCGGAAAGATAGATAAACTCATTATATATATATTTTTTCATGGATTTATATTTTCATTCCAGTTCATAAATAAAAGATAGAAAAATATAAAAGGTATAAATAAAATATAATAATTTCAATTGACAGAAAGAAAAAAAGGTATGTACTAAAGAAATAAATAAAAAGTAAATGACAGACATCTTCAATTTAAAAACATTCTGAATAGATTTTAATAACAGATAAACTTTATTTTTTATATATTATAGTCACTCAAAATAATATTTTATTTCAATTTTAAATAACTTAAATGATGGGGTTGTTTTTGATATTTTGGCTTTGTGGATATGAGATTTACCTAACGAATCTAAAAGGTTTGTAATGCTACAAATATTGATATTTTTATACATAAAACAGGAAATAATACTCTCTCCCCATACAGACTTATGTTTAGATTTTTCCCCTATGATTATGTACTTTTATTTTGTTTATTATTTTTATTTTTGTCATGTTATCTTGTCCTGTTTCTAATTGCAAATGTTGTTTGTCGAGATGTATACAATGAGTCTACAAGCTTAAATGGAAATGTATATGTACACATATACTTTTATTGGCTATAGGCTTGTAATGTTTCATATGCAAGTTAAAGGTTCCTCCAAGGAGTTTTGTAAATTGAAATGTGAAATAAAGTTTAACATAAATAAATAAATAAATAAATAATGTTTTGATTTTTTTTCAAAACAACCCAAAAACTCTCCAAATCCTTCACTCATGGATGTATTTTTTAATTTATATTTTTTAAAGGATGTATTTATTTATTTATTTCATGGATGGTTTTTTCCCCCTCCATGGCTGTATTTATTTTTTTTTCATGGATGTATTATATGAATGGGATCTAAAAGTAAAACGTCATATTAACACACCGGTTACCATGGTGATTTAGAGATCTTCCAGTTGCCGGTGTGTACTCGGACGAATTTAGTATACAAACTTTGCCTTTGGCGAATGACAAGCGTAACGTTTAAATAGTCTTCTCTCTTATTAAACAGTAGAATAAAAACTTCACTTTATCGACAGAGAGTAACGAAATTATTCTCTCGCTCCGATTTTAGACGGGCACGAAATAAACAGCTATACGGTCTTTGAGGTCCTGCGGCGCCGAGGTCAGGAGGGTGTTTTCTCGGTGTCTCCTCCATATCGTCCTACACCGGTCTCTGCTGCTTTACTCACCGCTATACCTCTATCACAAGTTGACAACAACACCACTTACAACAACAATCCTAGGTAAGTAGTGAACCGTGTAATTATGGAGGTTGTTAACTGTATATTTTGTTGGAATGTCACCGAGCAAAAATGGCTATCAAACGTCTCATTTGCTAGCTTAAAAAAACCCGCCCCATACCACCCTCGTGTGTTCAAACTCCCTCAAAATAATGCAGCAGTTACTGTGTAATATTACTTAAGTCATCGGCAAAGTTCACGCCTGTTTGAATGAATAAAACAACTAAACATAAAACCAAATAAAATGATATTCTTAACTGCGTATGCGTATATTTAGTAGAAAAAAATCCCTCCAGGTTCAGATAATTCATTCTATAAACGCTTCGTCAACTGTATTCATAGTGAATAATAATAATAATTGTAAAGACCCACATTAAAAGTGTTTTTTCAATGTATGATGTCACACGTTCAGCACTTAACTGTCACCGATTCATTTACCCTGGACTGATAATGTTCCTGTTACTGTTGAGCAGACAGCGGTGTCTCAATCTCTTGCTTCCGACGTCTAACAGTTAACCTTGAGGAGACGTGCCAGCAGAAACCGAGAGTAATGGAGACCGTGTGACTTAAGTGTGCCAGTGACCACACATAATAATAATGATAAGTGGTGGGAATATTAGCAAATATTGCAGTCAGTTCGCTCAACTGTTTAACTGTACTGTAAAGTTTTATTCTATATCTTGATTTAAAGTCTAATTCACACTGCAAGGAATACAAGTCTTGTGGGGAAATACAGTCTTGTTTTTTCTTTTACCATTATATCTTTGTTGTTGATCCAAAACCACACATACAAATTTATTGACTTGATGTGAACTTCTGCTTTTGCCCTTTAAAAGCTTCACCAGCTTGCAGATGCATATTTTCTTGACTTGTCTTCACACATATTTACTTTTAATCGGCTAGTGATATATTTTGAAACATGCATTTTTTTAGTATGATAATCTTCAACCTTTAAAGGACCAGTCTGTAAGATTTAGTGGCATCTAGCATTGATCCCTCCTGTATAGTCAGCAGCGCTTGGTTTGTCCGTTCTGAGCTACTGTAGAAACATGGTGGTGCAACATGGTGACCTCCATGGAAGAGGATCCGCTCTGTATGTAGATATAAAGGGCCCAATCTAAAGTAATGAAAAGACTCATTCTTATTTTAAGGTGAATATTAATTAAAATATGTTTATGAATATTATATTGAATTTTTGCCACATCCCTTCCACTAGATGCAACTAAATCTTCTACACTGGTCCTTGAAGATATGTCATCATGTCATGATTTACACTCTGAAGTTTTATTTTTGTGACAGGCATAATGGCAGTTCCACCAACATACGGAGACCTTGGAAAATCAGCAAAGGACATCTTCAATAAGGGATATGGTAACTGGAAGCAAGTTAAAAGACAGTTTTATAAGTGTGTTTTTATTCATCCTCAGAGGACAGGATGGAGGTCTCAAAGGCATTATCCAACCCAGTATTTAGTTTCTCACTGTTACTATCCTTGCAGGTTTTGGGCTGGTTAAGCTTGATGTGAAGACAAAGTCTGCAAGCGGAGTGGTGAGTTTAGTTGTTAATATTAGCTGTAAATATACAGCACAAAATAGCAGATAATATCAGCTCATTGTACTTTATCAAAATATCTTGTTTGTAATTCTTCACAATCCTTATCAAAAATGTCTATTCATTACATGTGTTTATGTTTAAAAACAAAAATCAGCTGATATATTATTCGATTTCTTTAAAAACTCTCAAATATCAACGTGAGCACATAGTGGATGATTTTCATCAACCTGTTATATTGTTGTCATTTAGGAATTTAAGACATCCGGCTCATCCAATGTAGACACCAGCAAGGTCACTGGAACTCTGGAAACTAAGTACAAGTGGTCCGAGTATGGCCTGACGTTCACAGAGAAGTGGACCACAGAAAACACACTTGGGACAGAAGTCTGTGTCGAGGATCAGGTAAATTAAAAAAAAACTCATGTCATGCTGCTGATTATCCTGCCAGTGACACAGCCCCATATTAAGTGTGCGTGACGGAATTGTTTTCTTTTATTTAGATCACTAAAGGGCTGAAACTTACTTTTGACACTACATTTTCACCAAATACTGGGTATGCCACAGAAAACAATATCACTTACAAAATGAGTGCTCTGAAATAATTGATCTAAAAATACATTCTCATTTTAATTTTCTCCTTTTTTCACAGCAAGAAGAGTGGCAAAGTCAAGACAGCTTATAAAAGGGAATACGTTAACGCTGGTGTTGATGTAGATTTAGATTTTGCTGGTCCTACCATCCACGCAGCAGCAGTGGCTGGCTATGAGGGATGGCTGGCTGGCTACCAGATGACCTTTGACACAGCCAAATCCAAGATGTCCCAGAGCAACTTTGCTGTTGGCTACAAGACTGGAGACTTCCAGCTTCACACCAATGTGTACGTTTTGACATAAAACAGATATTTAAACCAAGCAGCATACCTTAAAGGATAGGACTATGTCTCACATCTGACTTAAAACAATAGTCAGGTGCCCAGATGAACTTTGAAATTGTGTTTCCTTGCAGTAATCATCCCTCCTGTTCAAACTAGCCATTAAAGTATCCTGTCTGAATGTACTTATAATGTAAGTGATGGGGGCCGAAATTCAAGTCTCCTTCTGTGCAAAAATGTATTTAAAAGTTTATCTGCTACAAAGCTTTTAAGCTTTTATCAAGTAGATCAAGTTTCACCGCAGCTCAACATGGAAACACAAAGAAGGAATTTGATGCTAAAAAGACTGAATGTGGCAGATGTCCACTGACTAACCAAATGACTAACTCAGACTGCTGAAGCCTCATAGAAGCTTCAGGTAAACTTTTAAATGTATTTTTTCACAAAGTGACTTTGTGGACATAATGTGGATTTTGGCCTCCATCACTTTCACTGAAAGCACACTTGAAGGTGATATTTTAATAGTCAGTATGAACAGGAGGAATGATTCCAGCAAGGAAAACCTCTGTCAGTGTTAATATGGACACCTGACTTAATATAAATGGTCACTCTCATTTAACTGCAGAATTAAACCAATACTGTAAAATCTCAAAAACTGATCTATTTCTCCTCCGCAAGTGATGAAAGAAAATTGACGTGAAGTTGTTGTGCCTATTTTCTTTTTTTCAGAAATGATGGATCAGAGTTTGGTGGATCCATTTACCAGAAGGTCAACGACCAACTGGAGACTGCTGTGAATCTTGCCTGGACAGCAGGCAGCAACGGCACTCGCTTTGGAATTGGTGCTAAATACCAGTTAGACTCCAGTGCCTCCATATCGGTAAGTGTCTTTTTACTTATCCTATAAAGAGGTTATGTTGTTTTTATTTGTTTGTCAGAGGGATAGCTTAAAAAGATATCGGATGAAATTTCAGGGAGAACCATCTTTAATTCCTTGACCATGAACTTTGACGCAGATCTAGATGCAGATTGACAATTTCTGGATATTTCTTTCTGATCCATTTCTGTAATTAAAACAACACTTTTGGAGATGTGTACAGCCTTGGTTGAGGTTTGCTTTCTTTGAGTGCGTTCATGTCAAATTATTGAATGCCTTTTCTTCAGGCTAAGGTGAATAACTCCAGCTTGGTAGGAATTGGATACACCCAGACTCTTCGGCCTGGTAAGAACCATTTCTTCTTCATGATACAACTCAACACAATTACAAACATCATTGACTTAATTTCCAGTAACTTTTAAAAAAATGTATTGAATTTTTCATTACAGGCATGAAACTATCCCTGTCGGCACTGGTGGATGGAAAGAATATCAATGCTGGTGGTCACAAACTTGGTCTTGGGCTGGAGTTGGAGGCATGAGTATCTGATTCACCATTTCACTAGAAGAGGAATATCAGTTGAATCTAGCACTGATTCTTCCTGTCTGGTCAGCAGCAGATGTTGTAAAGAAATGAAGCCAAAAAACAACAAAATACCCCCAGTTCTTGAGCACTACTAGGATGGAAACCTTTCCTCCACCAGCCTCCCTTTGCTGTAGCTACAATAGCTAGTCAACTTCAGTCATACATATTAATAAATCATTTGCTCCTTCTGCCTATTTATCCTGCATTGATAAAAACCATGTTGAATGTTGGCTTCTTCAGTTCGACAATCCAGGAATAGTTCCAAAATCACAAAACCTTGTTATCTTGCTAAAGTGTGATGATGTAGAATGTAAATCTAAGCTGTTATTTTGCACAGTAGAGTATACCTTACCTTTATTTAAGCTCTTCCTCTGTTTTAATTGCACATTTTATTTATATTTTGGAAGTGATGTTTCTGCCTGTTGGGAGGATTACTCCAACTCTCTTGGCTTGTCTTCACTTATCTTTGTGGAAAAGCTTAATTATGCTGTGTGGTGAGTTTCAGACTCCTACCCTAAATACTTGCTTCTAGGTTGCTAGATGGATTTTATTTTTCTGTGTGATTTGAGTGAAAGAATATCTGACTGAATCATCCACCTTTCTTCCCATTTGAGGACTGTAACACTTATCAGGAACTTGTTTGGCGTGTGTCAACCTTTGCAATAAAGTCTTGAAGTCAACCTTTATTCTTGCCTGGAATATGAGTATTATATGTACTTGGACGTCATGGAGAAAATAATAAAAATAGTTTGGTTAAATAACGATGAAATACAAAAATAAGTTTAGTTTTTTTTAATCAAATTTCACCCAAATGTTGCAATTAGTCTTGTAACTGGAAATGAGCTATTATTGCAGAAAGATACAATTCCATTATTCCCACATTAACCTGCATTTGTAGTACTTTAGTTTCCATCACATACTCCATGTTATAATAGACCTTCAGGTAACAGTGACCCAGTGTTGCACTACGAGTTATTGCTCTTATTAGGCACCTTTTTTATAGTTTAATAGCCAGTGTCAGCCCATCTCCCACAGTTAACATGCTCAGATTGATCCGAACATCTCTGTGTAACTTCTTGTTGAGCTTGTCAATGGCAACAGTATCAGGGTCGTCAGGGGAAGGATTCACCACTTTACCGCCCCACAGCACCTGCAGGGCCACAAACAAGGATTTAAAATCGTATGTGCTTCAAGTGATGACTGCATTAATGTGTAAAATATCAAATTGCAAGAACTCGAAATAAAAAATATGTCCAGGGTAAAGCCCTTACATTGTCAATTGCAATGACGCCCCCTTTCCTTAACAGCTGCAGACACTTCTCAAAGTAGTTGTCATAGTTGACTTTGTCTGCATCAATGAAGGCAAAGTCAAATGTTTCAGCTTCGCCAGCAGCAAGGAGATCATCTGAAAGCAACAAGAGGAGACAAGTAAATTACACTAAAGGTTATATGCAGCATCACCAACACTGTACTTTGTATCTCCAGAACAACAAATTTCACACTGCTGGATAAGAAACTCATCTGCCCTGCACATCTTTTAAATGGCTGATTAAGTATAATCACTTTCAAACTTTCCAAATTAACAATAAAGATATTTGTACTGCATTCGAAGAGTAAATATCTTCTTTGGTGCTATAACATCATGTTTTAAATGCTTTAATTAAATGTATTGGTAATACGTGGGTAGGCCTTCCACTAACTCTGTATACTCAACATAGTAAAAATAAATAAATACAAATTATAATTAAATAAATACATTTTAGTTCACATAGGGCCACGTGATTCTGATGACTGATTAACCATTGGTTCACGTGACATCATCTCGTATTGGTTTTGCGGGGGAAATTTGATTCAAGAAAGACTCGAGACCGACTTCAAATGCTAAAAAAAACTACGTTGTATTCAGTAAATTTAGAAATAATCAACACTCAGTTGTTATATCACTGTCGAAGGACAAAGAGAAGACGAGCAACTGGATGTCTTTGGTGGGCCACCTGAAATCTATCCAGGTACCAACACTTTGGATTTAACATTATAACATTAGTCGCCATTGTGTATATCAGGTATCTTAAATCTTTAAGGTAAAACAAATAGTTTGGCTGTGTCTCTGTGCGTCTGAGCTCATTAGCTTGGTTGTGAACGCTGACTGGACCTTGTAGAGGTTTTAAACGCAGCTGCATGCTAACGCTAACTGTGTGGAGTGGTACTTAAACATGTGTTTCAACTAGGGTTGCGTGATGTAGACAAAATCAGATATCACAATATTTCTGACCATATACCTCGATATTGATATTGCAACAGTATTGTGGTGACGACCGAATCCTATGTGTCACCTGACAGACATGTCATTGTGCATGCAGGGACAACTTGTGCTGATATATTATTTAATACATGGTTGCTATGACTTTTCATAAAATAATATGGCGAACGATTTAACTTTAGTTTAATGGTCTTAGCGTCAGAAATCGGCCCTTATGATGAACTCTATGACCTTTAACCTCAGTAAAAACCATGTATGCAGCAGGATTATCATAAATTTGAGATACAGTGACCCCTAGTGGCATGTAGCTGATTTTTGGTTTTGGACTACATAAACCACAACTGCACTAAGCTGCAGCTTCTGTGGACTAACATAACATAATGTTGTTCTAGACAATGCAGGTTAATACCCATCTTACACCTTAAATGTCAGCTAAGGTTAAGGCCAAAGAAATCGTCCTGTCAAATTTTAATCATGAAACCAGATGTATTACTGTACCCAGAGTTTTCAACGCTGGCTGAATGCGCAGATCAATTTTCTTCTCAACTCCAGCCTATGAACAAAAAGAAACAGGATGACATACATATACAATGGGGGAAATAATTATTCAACATATCAACATATTTCTAGAGCAGCTATTCCTATGGAATTAACAGCAGACATTGGTATTAACTTAATAAGGCAATAAGGCATATTATTATGTACATTAAATTGGAGTGACTCAGGAAAAAAGTATTGAACACAGTAAGAAAAATCACTAAACCAGGCGATTCCACTTATTAGTCTTCTTACCTGTGCTGAAAAGTATCAGCAGGGTCAGTGCATGTGGCTATTAATACTTCCACTCTTTAAAACAGGATTAACCATCTGTGAATGCATAGTTTGTTACCAAGCTGCCACACAAGAACCATCTCGTGATGAGTAGAGGCTAAGAGATCCCCCAAGGCCTCCGCAACAAGATTGTTGAGCAACATATGATTGGCTTAAAGGTTACTGACTAAACATTACCAGAAGCATGACTGGGGCCTTTATCTGCAAGACAAGGAAGCATGTCTCCACCATCAACTGACCATGCATGTGAGCTCCTTGCAAGACTGCTGACCAAACAGTGAGAAAATCAGTCAGAAGAGTAACCCAAGATCAAAGGACTACTCGGAGAGAAGCAGGTACAATTGTCAGAGAAAACAATAGCCAATGCCAAGCCAACTATAACTAGAGTAAATTAAAATAATTCAGATGACTAAAATATGACTTCAAAAAAATGGCAGTTTAGTCAAAAGACTATGACTGTAACTAAAACAAAATTTGCTGCCAGAATCATTTAGAGAGTTTTTGGCAATAACACTACAGATCATGATTAGAGGAGAATTGGCTCTGCACATGACCCTAAAAACCCCAAACCTACTGTGAAGAGATGAAAGCATTATGGTACAGGGTTGTTTCTCTTCTCTTGGTACTGGCAGAATTCAGATGTTGATGGGAAGATCAATGGAGTCATGTATCAGGATATTTTTGAGAAGAATTTGTTGCCATCCATCAGAACAATGAGGATGAGACACGGATTGACCTTCCAACAGGACAACGATCCAAAACATACTGCAAAGGAGTCTCTTAACTTGTTCCAGAGAAAGAAGATAAAGGTGTAGGAATGACCCAGTCAATCACCTGACTTGAATTCAACAGAAAATCTGTGGAAGGAGCTGAAGATTAGATTGACAAGTGGCCCCCCTGGAAACTTCAACGTTTGAAGACTGTCTGCTGAGATAAATGGGCCAAAATGCCCCCTGGGCACTGTGAGAGACCTACGTCTTCATACAGGAAATGCCTTGAAACTGTCATTGCAAACAAAGGCTTCACCACCAGGTAAATACTTCAGTTAGCGTGTTCAATACTTTTCCCCCATGTCATTCCCATTTAATGCAAATAACATTTTCTGATAGATAGCACTGTTATGATTTCTTAAGCTGTGCTGCGTTAATGAATTAATACTAATGTTTGTTTTTTATTGCATGTGCACTGGAAATATGTTAACGGAAAAACATGTTACTTATTTATCCCACCAGACATGCGTAGCAGTATATGAGTGTATTTGCATGCATGATAATCTATTTATCCTGTTTTTAAGTCAGTTATGCAAACATAATGGTTACAATAACCCAGTTTTACTCTTTTCTAGACAATACTGGGTCAAAATCAGATGTTGATTAATTACTTATGGATTGTCAAAATTTTAAAATGTTCTGTAATATCAGTCAATATTTTAATCAACTAATCTTATCAGGCAGGTGTTGTGTTTTTCAGTGTGCTGCCTCCTTTGCCAAACTGGTACAGTAGTCGTCTTTTATCAGACAAAAGACGAACAGACACTAAGTCTGCTCCACATGCAGATGCACAGACTACAGTACGTCTATTACCTGTGGTGCATGAAAATCCTCTGCAATGATCAGCACTTGGCAGTGTGGGAATAATACAGGAATATTACACAACTTATACTGAACCCCAAGGTAACACATATAGTGAGTTGACTAATAATAAAACACACATGTAAATTGTACCTCTTTCCAGAAGGGTTTGCCGATGTTGGGGTAGTCATCTGTGATATCACATGCCACCACGACACCATCATCGGGCAAAGCCAGCGCCATGCTCAAAGTGTTGTAACCTGTATATACACCTGCAAATGCAATGAGAAGGCACTCAGATCAACTCAAACGATGAAAACAGACAGAGAAATGTGTCTTCTTTTTTTTTTTTAAACTTCAAATAGCATTCTGTTTTTGCTCACTGTGTCTTTACATGCAGTCAGGTAATTGGTTTACTGGCAACTCTTTGCAGCGATTAGAATTCTTAAACTTAAACTTAAACTCTAAACCTGGTTTCTGTGAACAGGGAAGGGGATTAGAGACACCGGATTTCCTTGGCTAGATTTCACCTTGAGAGAGATTTCTCAGCCACATACTGCATACATGTACCTGGTTATCTAATGGCCTTTTCACATGTGCCAGCGCATGTGATAGTGTGGTGGCAGGCAGTGACGCAAATTCAAGTTTAAATGATTTTGTCATTTCAATTGTAAAACGAAACATATTTACTCAAGTCAATCTGTTGATTAACCAATTTATCAAGAAGAACTAATCACTTAGTGGATAACATATCAGAAATTCAGTGTCTTTAAATTGCTTGCTCTGTTAGATCAAGAGTCTACACCCTGAACATATTTACTTTACTCTGTTATAAAACAGAAGAAAGCAGAAAAATATTCAGATGGAGAAGCTGAAATAAAACAATTTTTGGCAGTTTTTGGCTCAAAAACAAATAACTGAATAACCTATTTGTAAAATGTATACTCATTCGCATGATAATAAAAATCTGTGATGTTTCACTACAGGGTTTCCTCGCTGTCAGTCCAAATGATAAAAAAAAAAAAACACACACTTGAAAGTTGCCATGTTTCAGAACAATTTCTTTTGGAGAGTAGTCTGTTTACTGACCTGCTGCATGTTAAAATAGATCTTATATTAACTAAGTAACTAGAGTGCATTTTAAGTTACTGAGTGTCTTAATAGGTAAAGGATTGTCAGGAGTCTCAACTGTGACAAAAGTGCTTCAGAGACTGAATATGATATTAAAATCCAACATTACCAATCTCTAATGCCTTCTTGGTCTTTATTAGTTTTGCCAGATTGGCCATGAACTGCGACTGCTCACAGGCGACCATCATGATGTTCCAGGAGTGTTCCATTGTCCTCTGAAAGCAATGAGCGGAAACCAGTTGCTTAATTGTCACAAATTACACTGTGAGACATGATTACTTCCTATGATATCTGTTGCTTTATTGTGCCAGAGCACGCTTACCAGTCTGAGTTCTTTCAGGACCGGATGCTCCCTCATGGAATGATTGAGGACGTACTGCATCAGTGGGTCATCCCCACAGTGACTTTTGATGATACTCATTCTGGAAGACTTCTTTTTCCCTGAGGGCGAAAATTACAAAGAAACAATTACAAAGATCATAAGAGCATCATGACATCATGGGACCAACAGTACCATCCAGATTAAATCTAAATCTGGTCTAGTTGATGTATTTATAGATATTGATCAGATAAAACTGTAAGGATTTCTTGGAGAAATTTAATTATCGCACCGGCAGCAACAGATCCAGATAAAGGAATGAATACTGGAAATTGTAAGACAATATAGCTTGACATCCTGAGAGCAACCCAAATCTGGACCACAGATTCATGTGACATTAGTATAGTACGTTCTGGCCTTCATGTGCACCATATAGTTTCTAATGTTTACAGAGTAGTGCATACAACAAACCAGAATTTTCTTTCTCGCTGATATTAATGTGGATTTCAAAGGATTTGCAGTTTTGTGTTTATGTGCGTCAGTAGAAGCCTGCATATAGAAGAAGGGGAAATTAAATGAGAATTAGAGGACTTAGTACTGGGAAGTCTCCACATTTTTATCTACAGTATGTAAACATGACTATGTAAATATTAGCCAGTGTGTTTACATTATATAACACTAAATGAGGTATAAAAAAAAATAATACTGACATGATTCAGCATGTTTTTAATTTTGACTATTACTAAATATATTTGTGTTAATTCCTTTAATAATGTTTTCTTAGTCTACTGAGTCACTGAAACCACGCAATACTCTGATAATACTCAGGACTTTGCTGTCTGAGCTGCTGCATTATGCAATTCCAGCTGAAGAAACACTGTATGTTGTGTTATATGGACCTGTGTTTGCAATAAAGTTTATTATTATAAAGGCTCTTTGAGACAACAAATCAATCTAAATATGTGTCGCATTCACAGTCTCTGATATTCATTCAAAGTCTAAGGTGTGATTTTTCTATGAATGTTTAGTTAATTCACATTATTGTGATGTAAAGCATAGCTACTTAGTCCTTCAGTTGCATTGTTACTTTAACCCAAAAATTGGAATATTTCCAGTATTAGAAAGAAAGCCATGATAATGACAGTATGTTATTGTCCTACACAAGCGACACGTTAAATTTTCAAATGTTACCATAAAAAAACAACAACATTTTAAATCGTTGGAGATTTGTGAAAAGGGCCAATCTAATGTTTCCCCTCTGCCAAGACCATATAAATCCGAGTCTACACCTGGGACAGATCTCCATATAAAGCTTAGAGACTGTTGAGTTTTTTCCTCTGTGAAATCAGTATTTGGATTAAACTAACACGAGTCTACTCAGTCACACTGCCCTCTGTAGTAGCGACCGTATAAAGCTTTGCAATCAAATCTCAAAGCCATAAACGCCTGCGCTCTTACCGAAGACGTAACCTGCGATAAAAATCACTCCCAGGGTGATGGATCCGGCCAGGGCCTCTTTGGAAATATTTCGGAAAGTCATTATCAAGAAAGCACCCTTACAGTACCATTTGATTGAAAAGCACTGACCCCACTTTGAACGTTTCCGTGTCTGCTCAGTGCGCTACCGTAATGCTACGAAGAGAGGAGCAGAGTAACCTGTGCTTGAAGCGACACGGCCATCAAACACTTCTGCTACGATCACATCAGCATACTAGAAGTTTAAGAAACTATCATGTGACTGTCTTTGTGTTTAGCAGCGATGCTACGAGGAAATGTGAAACACGACCTATTTAAAACACCCAACACGCCGATCAAATGGTAAAATACGTTTCGATTTAAATATTATATGCACTTCGTTGACCAAATCATGCAGAAATAATATGTGTCACATCGCTGAGACCTGAGCCGTCGTATAAAAGCCATAACGCTATAAAATGTTGCATCAATAAAGCATCTCACCACGTACTTGGGTTTCTTGATGGTCTGGTGGGTCAGGGAGGGCGACTGAATGAATTCCTGCTCAAACGATGCTTAAAATTTGTGCAGTCAAGTAAAGAGAATGACTGTCATATGACCCACTGCAGCCCTCATGATAGGGCTATAAAACGGACGCCCACTGATGCTGCGTACAAGCTTAGCTCTTGTTTTTTGGGAGGCGTCAGGAATTATTACAAAAATGGTGTTAAGGGGCAACTGAACAGTGGTGGAAGAATTCAAATCTTGTACTTCTGTACAGATTCAAAACTTTATCCTTTCATTAGTAGAAGTCTTAGTATTATCAGCAAAATGTATCGTATCAACAAAGTAAGATTATAGTATTAAGCAGAACTGCCCCAATTCAGTGTTATACTATTTTATATGTTACATAATTGGATTAGTATTACAAATGCTTTACAAACAGCCTTCTCCTCTTGTATTTGGTCAAGGTGGAAATACTTGATGTAATGCAGTTTAGTCCACAACTAATTGTCACAATAGGCTGATAATGTTTTTATATATGAAGTCTGCAAAGTAACTACTAACTACAGCTCTCAGATAAATAAAGTGGAGTAAAAAAGTACAATATTTTCCTCTGTTGTGTGAGAAGTGTAAGTATGTGGTGTGCAAGTGTAACTTGACATAAAATAGAAATTTGCATGTAGAGTTACCCTCAAAATTGTGCAAAAGACTGTACTTAAGTATAAGTAAGTATATTTTATTATATAAAGTTATTATAAATTATACATATGGTGAAGATAACATGGGACTCTTCCTTCTTGGGTGACAGAACAAATTAAATTTGCTGAGGTGACTGAAAATCTGTAATGCAAGTGTTGATACAGAGAGGGGCAGTGTTGTCATTGTAATGAAGCTTAGTAAACATTCTTAGTAGTACAAAATTACTGCTTTATGTTATTATCCCGCCTGCTCTGCACCGAAACACTGCCCAGAAATCATAAAGAGGGATTTTCCTACTACAAAGGTACATTTGAAGTGCATTAGAAATGTATTTTGTGATGACCAGTGAGAATTGGGGCAACCAAAAACTATTTAAATCTAGATATCACCACCTGACTTGTTTTAGAGACAGACTTAAAAAAAATATTTTTAAACCAAATGCGTACAAGTGCCAGTCATATATAATGGTGTTTTTCAGAGATGCAACAATTACTTGGTTAGTCACCATACAATAAATTAATTGCCAACTATTTGATAATTGAATAGTAATTTTAGTATTTTTTATATAATAGATGCAGTTGCATGCATCGAGTGACACTAAAACTTTCCACTGCAAGACAAACTGAATTTTCATTCTGTAAGGTACATGTTTGGCTGCAGGATGATGTATTCAAGTGTAAAGTAAGTCTTCTCTGACTTTATATACTGTATGCCGTTTTCTTCCCATATTCTTTATTTTTGTTGGTTCTAGCATTCAGTATATCCTCATGTGGATTATAATGTTTATCAAACCAGGACTAGTTGTTCATTAATCCAAACACCCAATGTGGTTTGACCCCAGTATCAGTGCAAAAAGAGTAAAAAAAAAAAGCACCTTGACATTAAGCTCCCTGTAAATTTCAGTACAGGTGATGTGGTAAATGCAACTGTATGATCACACTGTTTAATTCATACTTTGTTCTGGCATGGCCACATCACCTCCACACACCCAGAGACACTCTGTTCGTGTACGTGTGTGTGTGGTTGTGTGTTTTATATGGCAGTGTTTACAATTGCCTAAAGGACGTTTGTACCTCCCACTACTTACTACTGCCATGATGAGGGATGTTGCTTGGTTAAATCTGTGTGAGATACATGAGCAGGGGGTCAGAAGTAGATCAGATTATGGACCAGAGGGCTGAGATAACTGCTGTACATATTTGACATTAGGTGGATTATCAGCCCATCAATCAAGGAGAGCATGTAGCTTATTTCTTTATTGTGCCATATTGGAAATGTTTTTCATTGTCTGACACTGGGCAGTTTTTGTGAAAAGCATAACATGTTGTTACAATTAAGCTTTAGTTTTCTAAGAATATATTTGAATGATAATTTGGCAAACCAAGAGGACCTTTGTCTCCTCCTCCTGGCTGTGAGAATAATTACAAAAACACTGTCAACTTGTGATTACGTCATAGGCTCTGCTGTAGTTGATTGTATCGCTGTTGCAGTTGTAAAGCAGTGGATTCATTTTTTTTGAAAGTCACACAGCCCCTGTAAAATGACTTGTTTCACTATTAGAATTCGATCCATTCAGTCTGATAACATTTGTAAAGTCTAGGAGAGCATCATGATTAATTTTTTTATTTATTTTTATCCCTATTCAAGTTAGCAGAGGGTTAACCTGAAGTTATCTGCCAATAGAGCATGCACAGTATGCATTCATCCGGCCAGTGCAGGAATGTCACCACCAACATAGGATTTAATAACTCTGTTGCTCTGTATGAATTACAGAGAGATTTAACTTGTTTAAGCTGGATATGCTTAATCAGCATTGTGTAAACTCGTTTGGCAAGAGATTGAATGTACCAGACGCTCATTTATATGTAAAAGTTCTGCACTGTAGGTTTATTCAAAACACTCAGTAGTGTAAGGAAGTGTCTGCAAACTGTATATTCAGCAGACATGGCTGCAGTCCTTCAATCCAAATGACAGCAAAGCAGAATTTGAGAGATGTTTGTGCTTAGAAAACAATGATGCCATGTATTAGTGATATATTATTTATTTTAATTGGTAAACAAAAAGACAAACCTGATTAATCTTCAAAATGCTTTAATCATTTCAAAATGTACCCTTAAAATAGTTAAAAATGTATGTAAGAGCAAAGAAGCATTTGAAAATCAAAAAGGGTTTCACTTTCCTTGACTTCTTAAAGTTTTCTGTGCGCATTTTAATCAAATCGTTATATAACAAGTTTAAACTTTGAAAGTATAGAATTTAAAAAATGAAGAGTTTATGTTCCCCAGTGTACACAAAGGATTGTGGGAAAAATTACGCCAGTCTGTGGCATGTGTATAGTTTGCCCTTTTCCATTTTCTTTTCTTTTTTTTCCAGTCTAGTGAATAAAGGACACACAGATAGAAATGTATATTGCTATTAAGCATCAACAGGTTCTTGACACTTTTATTACTTAATGAGCGCCGCATACCAGACTATAATGTCAATACAGTATACTACACTAATAATGACTAAACAGAGAAACAGTATCAAAAACAAACACTGGCAACAAGTCCTGTCTATGTGAATCACAGTGATATCGCAACTTCCTGTGTGACTATGAGAGTATACTGAGGGTGGTGTCCATCAACATGACTATTATACCTCTTTGTACCTGTTCTACTTGTTGGATAGCTGCTGTTTGATGCTCTCTGTGCTCACTGATCTCCAGTTTCCAGACAGCCAGTGGTTACTGACAGGGTCCGAACAGCACGGGAGGATAGAGTATTCCTCCAGGGAGCTGGGACACTAACAGCTGGGCTACTGAGGTGTGGAGCTCGCCCCGGGGTAAGCCTCATGTGTGAGTAAACACCATAACAATCCAGCAGAGAGACACACTCCCGGGGTCGGGGAATTTTCTGGTATGCCAGAACAATGTCTGACACTGTTGTGATTATTGAATTTTATAGGCCGGCCTGACTCTAGTCTACTGTCTATGAGAAGACGTGTTTTATGATGTCACATGCTGGGATGATTTATGTGCTGTGAAACGTGTTGGCCTTCATTGTATGTGATGAGGAAATATTCTGTTTTTATCTCAGATTACAGGAAGCTTTATGAATTTATTACCTCTCTCCACATAGCATTTCAGAGAACTGTTAAGATTTAAGAGACCTATAAACATCACCCGTGTCACTCGCGACTGTTTTTTATTACTAAGCAAACACACTTTGAACATTTTAAACCAGAAGAATTTCAGACCTGAACTCTGCTCGTCTACTTCTCTGCTCTCCCAGACAATGACATGTCATGTAAGTCTGCTGCTCTCAACTCTCGAATTTGACTTTGGCAGCAGTCCTTCTCTTTGACTGACAGATGAGCGAGCGATAAGACTCCATCAAAAAGTGCAGCCTGACAGTTTGATTTGACAGCCCTCTTCAAACCAAATATACTCCTTGTTCTTGGCACTACATCAACTTGACAAGAAGAAAAGTGGTAAAAAAATGATGTAGATAACTACACTGTGTTATACATTCACTGCAAAATAATAGAAAAAAATGTCCAGTTACACAAAGTGTCACCCAGTGTTCAGTTTTCCCATCATCTTTCCATCTTTTACGCTGTTACATAATACTAGTGCCTATCAGACAAGTGATTGACAGATTATTTATTTTCCTTTATATTGGTTTAGGCCTGAAACAAATCTTTCTGTTATTTATTAATCTATTGATATAGTTTATAGTTTTCAATTAACAATTTAGTCTAAACAATGTCAAAAGGTAGTGAAAAATTAGATTGATAATCAGACTGACTTGCCATTTAATTAAATTAATTGATTTAGCCTGACATCATATTTGCACTAGACAGTTTTTGTTGAGAAGTTGAGTTGTTTGGGTTTATTTTTGGCTGAACCAACCAGCAGCGAGTGATGAATTCATCACGTCAACGTTCATTTTCAGTAGACATGGAAGCTGTGGAAGCAGCTGCTTGGAGCAGTTGTAGCAACGTTTTTCACAACAATCAAAGACACATGCAAAAATTCTGTATAGCTGCACCTTTTTATCCATGCTTGTCACAATTTTCTGGCCATTTTTCTTTGTCTAGCACGTGAAAAAAAAAAGTCCTCAGTCTCAGTCCTGCCACCAGACCTTTGACTGGTTGATTGTTTCTCCAACTGAGGAAAAACGGTTATTAATAAGCACCACACCTGAATTATTGGAATCGCTAGAAAAGTCAGACATGAGTAGCGATTTGGAGAACTGAATCCAGGCTAGAGAAAAAACAATCAAAAGTCCAAGAAACTACTTGTTTTACAACTTGAGTTTGTGTTTTATCCAACCAACAGTCTAAAAACCAGGGATATTCATATATTCATTTTTGCTTGTTAAATGACTTGTAGTTGATACAATAATTAACAGATTTTTCACAATTTCACCATCATATCTTATTGTTTTGATTTTATAAACACTGTAGCATTGCACTACATGAAAGTTAAATGTATGTTAGCCATGATGTGAATGGTTTTGTTATAGTAATGCATTATGTAGTGCTAGAATCTTAATGTACACACGAAAGAACTCTTAAAACCTAAGACCTACAAATGTGACCCTTTAATAGCCATTAAACAACATTTCTGATCAATTATTCATCAATGTGAAATGTTTTCTGCCATTAGCAAGGGTCCTACATGAAGTTGTGATCTAGTCACTACATATTCTTGTAGTTCTGCTGTCATCACTCGAGTGTGTAAATCCTCATCATAGTGATATGCCCACATTCTGCTCTCCCATTTAACTAATAAAATGCATAGACCTAAATGATTCATGGCAACCATTTACATAATTCATAATTAAATCACAACCCGTTGGCTCGGAATTTATTAATAGTGAAAATGCATGTGCCGCCATCGTGATATACTAATTAATATCTTTAGTTATCATTCGCACATTGCTCACTCAGCTGGGGTCTGGTTATGGGGCAGGAATAATGCAATGCAACAACAAATTATCTGTGCATTTAAGTGGGAATGTCTCGGAGTGATGGCCACAATATGCATTTGCCTTAAGAACTTAATGGGGGAATCTGTTTTATCGGAGTTGTCACATGTTCTGGCTAATCATTTTGAACACTGTAAAGATTAGGGCTAATGCATTTCCATCCTCTCGCTCCAGCGTAGGGCTGCAGGGCCTCTCTAATCACACTGTACACTTTTCCCACAGTCAATAAAAACATATGCCACACATGCTCTCTGTAAGCGCCCTCTCTATCCTGTAGACAAAGGAAAAAACACTGCTAGCAAAGCAGACAGATTTTTCTTGATTAATCACTGAATTGGTTTTATTGTTTAAATGATTAGTGAAAAGATTAGTTGAACAGAATCATATTTCTAGGAAATTTTCTAATTATGGCTTAGTGGTTGAAACGTACACTGTACTATAACCACAGTGTCCATCTTGAATGTGCGTTGCTTTCATTGTAAGTTGAACAGATTTGTGGCTGCTGGTCAGACAAACTAAACAATTTGAAGACATCTTATCCTCTGGGAAATTGTGATGGATACATTTAATTGTTTTTTAACATTTTATAGACAAAAAGATTAAATTATCAAAGGGTTGGTGCACCCAAATGACAAAAAACATATAAAAGTGATGTTTAGCTATGCAGATAGTTTTGCTTTTATTCATCTAGGTTTTGCGATGTGAGATTTTGATTCTTAGACCCCTGCCTGAAATCCAGCATAATAGAGGTGAATGGAATTTTGTTTATGGTGCTTGCAGCTTAAGAAGTTTAATTTAAAAGCATTAATCAGTAATACCTCTTTCCAGAATCAGTGACCTGATTACTCTGGATAATCCACAGACGATGCTGTAGATGGAAAGAAAGAAATAGTCACAAAGAAAAATACACAAGCTGTTTTGTGGGTTATTCAGAGTAACTGGGACATTGTTTCTGGAAAAAGATTTCCCTTGGAATTATTTAAAATGTGATTTTTAAAAATGCTGTGAGTACAACAACAGCAAAAAATCTATCCACCTCTGTTGTTTTGCGGACCATAACTATCTGCTTGGGTAGATCACTTTCTTACAGGTAAGTAAGAAAATGAAAATAAGAAAATAATATAAAATGGATGAAATACTAGACATATTGATTTAATAATCACAGTTACAACTCAGATAGTTGCAATGCGGCCAAAATACAACAGATTGTATTTAAACAAAGAACAAGGAGGTTTGATGCGACCTCATAATGACATCTCACTGTTTTCAGAAACGCATGGGTCAAGGTAATGAATTCATGTCACCAAGCACCTTCTCCTCTTTTGAGCTCAATGTGCTCTTAGTTTGGACAGTTAATTCAGGACCGAACGTCCACTAACTCTCCCCACCAGTGAACAAACAAAGGGGTCCTCTTCACTAATGGTCCCCAGGCTCCACCACTATCTATTGATCTGCTGTCACCCAATTTCTCCATGACTTATAACCTTCTTAATTCCCATTACTGTGCACACTGAAGCCTTATCGGGAGGAACAATAGGCTGGTTGTCACTGAGGGCAAAAATATGAGCGGGCCGCCTGTGACAGTGTGAGCGCAAACTCATGACTTCAACTCCTCGAGCCCTCTCAGTGACCTCTACGCTTGTGCAGGCCAGTTTGAAACCTGGCGTCAGAATACTAAACTCAATCGGGACCGTTTGCAGATGAATCAGAAAATTGGATCTTGCTCGTTTCATAAAAAAGAGCCCCAAAAAACAGAGGGCCGGCTCCTTAGCCATAAAACTGTCTCCATGATATGTCTCTAGCAATGATGATTCTCAGTTCCTGCGTGCCCCCTCTCCAGTTCTTCCATCCGCTGCCTGCTATCTCTTCCTTTCAATTATATGTTTCTCTGCTCTTTTAGACAAAGAGTAATAAAGCTATAAATTGTGTATCCGGCAAAAGGTATGGACATTCTGTCTCTGAACTGCTGTTGAAACTGCCATAAACCACCCACAAAGTCAAAGATAAGGATTTACAGTTATTTAACATCATCCTTGTCCCTTAAATCACACTGATAAGAGAATTAAGTGATGGCTATAGGTTCTTTGTCCTCTAGCTATTGATTTTTTAACAGAGAGGGCCAGTGCATTTTTTTTGCATTCTATTTGCTTTAAACTTTAAGAGTGGAAATAGAGCTTTTTGGATTGTTTTTATTGAGCTACAGATTCTGCACTCTGAATTAATTTATCTGATAACTGAGTCTGCTTCTTGTTTAATTTCCATTCACAGTGCAAATGTTTTCCAATACAAAATCACAAAACATGACAGATGATGCTAATAGAATTGTTTTATTGTTTTATATAGTCAATTCAGTCTCTTTACAAATTGTTCTTGGATATAGCACAATGGCTATGCAATTATTATCTCCAATTCCAGCACAAGAACAGAGTATAGGCCAGCACTGGATGCGCAGATATTATCCAGTCTTAATAAGAAGCATTGTCCCTTTTTGGCTTCTCTAGACAAAACACATGATTTGATTTACAGGATGACATCCATCTATAATAGTAATTGGTATTAATATCAAACGCAACACATAATCTGCTTGTTAAAGCGACCATTGTTTCACCATCCCTAGGAGTATATGTCCCTCTTAGCACATAATGTCCCAATTTGAACAAAGACGTGTTTAGCTTAGCGGAAGTTAGTCACTCGTTTCAGCATGAAAACACTTATGTCAGTGCCTCGGAGACGGCAAAGCTGCAGCCGTTCACATTTAATGATTCAGTTGCTGTTTAGCTTCAAGTTCATGACCCTGGAGCTATGATAAATGTCAAGCGCGACAATGTCCCACTAACTAGACATGCCACTGCCAACCAATCATCTTGTTATTGACTGGGAAAGCATAAGGCGCTGTAATGTGACTCTAAATGCTACATTACAGTGTATCTATCTTGGTAACCATGTGGACCATATTCACCCTGATTCAGGCTTATTCATTTTACTCTGAGCACCACTGTCAGTTTCTACTCCGGATCAGCCAACAGACTTTTGTGTCTTATGTGTCTATATTTTTATTAATCACAGAAGTTTTTATCTAGATACAGAATTGGAGCTGCTGCTGCTGCTTCACTATGCAAACTGTGTAGAGAAGCTATTAGAGCCTCAAATCCTGACTTCAAATCTCCTGTTTTTCTTAGTTAACATATTTAATTATTATTTATTAAGAGTTTAACGTATAAAAACTCTGCTAATTGGCTTCATCAGTGATGTGTGGGTGTGGTTTGATCAGATTTGATAGTTTGCTGGCAACAGAGGCAAATTACCCACCAACTGTTATGATTTAAATGTTGCTAAAACCTGATTTGTGTACAGAAGAATATGAACTTTCTCCAACTGAACGTCACCCAATTCAAACCACTGAGAAGATCACAGATGAAAACACAAATACAGGAATCTTTCACATTAAATAACCAAAATTGTACAAACTTTGGCAAAAAATGGTGTGTCCATGTAGGACCCCATTGCTCATTGTAAGAAGCTGGCGATCCACTTAAAAAGTTATGACATCCCTATTTTTAGAAGTAATGAGTCAGTTTAACGAACTTCACCAGCCACCTTTCCATCTGTTATGAGCTCAGTATACTCTTAGTTTAAACTGTTAATTATGTCAATTACATCTCAATCATGGAAATATCTGTGTCCAGGAAAAGAGTTACAGCAGTACTTTCGAGCAGGCACTGCTACATTTGTCTCTATTTTTTCTGTCTGCTATTAACCTACAATATATTCTTCTTTAAGCTCTTTCTCTTTGACAGCTGTTCACTTGCTTTAGAAATAACATTGTTCATGCAGTATTTGTTGAGGGATGTTAATTCTGTCTGGGTGTCATCTCCTTTAGCTTGCCTTTGGATTGATGTGATGACAGCAATTAATGAATTTAATCCCATGTATTAAAATAGCCCTGTTTGCGTCAATGCCTAATCAATGTATATTTGGCATAAGAATAAGGTGGTGACATCAAGGCCTAAGTTGTTAATGAAGTGCCATTAGTAACTCAATGTGATGTTTGAGGCATGTAGAGGTTAAACTTCATGTGAAACAGGGGCTTAGTCATATGCTTGAACTTAAACTCTCTGTGTTAATAAGAAACAATGTAAATCACATGGGAAAAAGTCTGCTAGTCACACATAAAGTAATACATTTGATTTGTAAAGCAATGAGCTGTTAGTTTGTTACAAGTACAACAAATTGACTTAGTAACTTACTTATGATTACACAACATGATCATACCATCATAATACTGTTCCACTGAAAAATGATTAATGATAAGGTGTGCAGCACTGACCCACCCTTCTCTTTGATGGGAGGTATTTATGATAGTTTAGAGCTGCTGGGTGGTACGGGTTTGCTCTGTCATGCTGCTACCATATATCAATCCCAGAAGAAGCTAAAGAGACGCTTCTCTATGAATAGCCAGCTGGGTTTTATTTTGGCCAAGGGTCATTTTGTCATGTGGACAGACCTCCCAGTTTGTCAGTGCCTACTGAAAAGGCATTATGAAGGTGGCAAGATGACACTCTCTGACAATAATGATTCTTCTTTTATCAAAATATTCTTTTTTCAGCAGTAGTCATTTTCAAGAGATTACAAAAAGACTATACTCACATGCTTAGTGCCATCAATGCAAACTGAACTCAATTTGATCATGATTTAGAGTTTTATCCATTCAAACTCTTGTTTCATCTCCAAAGTGAGTTTAGTAATAGTGTTAGCTTTTTCAGCCTTGAGTCTCATGTATCAAGTCAAATGGTCCATCAAACATTTTATGAACCCAATAATTTTCTCAGACTCTCCAAAAGAGAAGCTTAAATCTTTCAGTGGATATGAGGACATGAAAATTTATCAGAAGTTGGAATTAAAAGGTTCTCACTGGTGCTGCAAGAATTCGTTTATTTATGTCTTTTGTAATAGATCAGACATTTAAAAGTATTATTAAGTACAAACACTAAACATTACCTGGTAATGCTGGTTAACTTTCCAAATGCAAAAGTTTCCTCCCTTGTCACCATTTCACATCATAGCAAGTTGCTGAAATCTTTTTTGTCAAGATCAGACAAAATCGTCTTAAGATGACAGCTTTAGCAAGGCAAGACAGCAGGATTTCTCATTATTTTTGAGATTTTAAAAGAATATATAGATTAAATAATTGTTAGTTGCAGCCTTCTTTAGTTTTCACCTGACCATGACTGAATCCTAAATGCAGCCTTAACCCATCAATGATCCTGAAAAGGGTTAATTGACCAAGAGCCCACCATCCACTAGCCAAGCATGTTAAAGGTATCCTCCTGTTTTTGGCCCAACCCCCCAACAAAAAACACTTTGAGATGACCATGACCACTGGTGGTGCTCTCCCTCATTAGTGAACTGTGGGAACCAAAGACTGAATAGAGGAGTCCAAAACCCACATAAATACAGCCAAGCGGGAATTATGCTCAAATGTAAAACTCCCAAACAAACGAGATTGGAAAACTCTCTGGGGCGTCTTCTAAACTTTGCTGCTGTCATCAATCAAGAATATTGCCACGCGAGTCCATACAGGACTTGGAACAAACTGCTTCTTTAAGCATTTCTCCGGGAGGCATAAAAGTGTATTTATGATCACCACGGGCAGGTATAAAAGAAGATTGGCAAACATGAAAATCAAGTCCTCTCCCGGGTGCCATCTAGCCATGCTCTGCTGTGTTAAATCATAGATGGAAAGAACAACAGTCTGGTGGCACAACAGTCCAGTCTGACAAAGCACTGCCTTGGGCCTGCATTTTACATTCTCTCTAAAGCCTGTTATTGGAGTCAATGTTTTGTCTTTATACCTGTTTTCAGCTCTGTAATGAACTTCATCTGTCTTATTCTGCACATCAATGACATGTTCCGGTTTAATGTAACCCACAGTTTAGTGTATATTACCCAATGCCAAGATTTAAGGCTGTAGAAGATCCTGTTTCTGCACTTAGCTGATGTGGGATTGATTTCCTTTACGAATATATGAATCACGGGGGTCATTACAGAGCCGGACTCTTTCATTAAATTGAGCTATATCTCCTGCCTCAACACAAGGCCTTCTGAGAGGCCCAGCACTAAGAATATACTGTGCCTCTATGGGCTAAAACCACTTTGAAAACAGCTACATGTAAAGTATAGCTTCATTTATCCCACAAATGCAGAACATTGATCCTCTGCGGAGAAATGAGGTGACAATATCTTGAAGCCCTTAAAGGTGCAGTATGTAGAATTTAGTGGCATCTACTGGAATGGACTTGGCAGAAATAGAATATGATATGCTAGATCTGTACTAGATGCCACTAAATATCACACACTGGTTCTTTAAAGGTTAAAATAATAAAAGAAACGCATGTTTCAGAGTATATCACTTGAGCCATTCACATTGAACTATGCAGTGTCTCAGAATGGACAAACCAAACACTGACTCTATAGAGCCTTTCATATTATTCACAAATTTCACATCCACTGTAGGTTCTTCCACACGCTTGAAAGGGGAAGGGGGTACTCAGTTTGTTGCAATCTGCGACCTCACCACTAGATTTCACTAAATCCTACACACTGCACCTTTTAATAATTCAGCTGAGGGATAGTAAATATACTGCTGAGTAGATCCAGTTAATAAATAGTGTAGCAAAATTGTGCTGTTATTTGGATAAAGAATATCAGTAGAGGTAAAAAATTAATAAATACAAATGTAACGACAAAACCTTGTACTCATAAAAATATCTTAATGTGTTCCAAATCCTTTTAATTGGGAGGCTTATAACGGATCACTGCATGTTGCTCTCACTAAAATATTCCTCACACACACGGGCAGTATTGACTTTTCAAATAAAAAGACATTAATGTAGATAACGGCCATTTTGAATCCCCATTAGTCACCGGTAATCTAGAAACATGGGCGATATATTAAGAGTGGTGTTCGCGGCTAGTCATTAAAGGAGAAATAAAAGACAAAATAAATCCAGTCTTGGAACGCCTGTGATTAATCATGTTGGCTACCGCTGGCTGGCTGCTTAACAGTTTTATTGAGTCATTTATGCTGGTTTTCCAGATAATCCATTTATTCTGAATAATGCCTCCCTTCATGCTCAAAGTGCTGTGTTCAGGTGATACCGCTGTGAACTGTTTTTTTCGCCCCTCGACAAACCTATATTACAAAAATTACATGCAATGGGTGACAGAAAAAAAGCAACAATTGCATATTATTCTGGGAAGCTTTTAATGACAGTGTTAATTAAGTATATTTTCAATTATTCTGTAAGGAGATCAGAAACCAAGGTAGTATTAGGGATAATTTACTGCAAAGTGTCTGATTAAATGTAATTTTAACAGTGGAGAATTGTTAAACGAGAAACAATATATGCAGAAATGTTCACTAGTGTCCCTAAAACAGCACACCGAGCTGTGTGTAACGTCATGTGCGGCGAGATGATGTGATGATAAGCAATTTTCAAGATGTTCAGTGTACAACACAACAAGGGAGGATCACATGCAGTTGCTGTGGAGCGTAATCCTTCTGTCCAGAGTCCTGGTTGGCTCTGACAGCCGTGTGTTACATGACTCCTTAGATACAAACAAGAACAACAAGGCCCAGAGTTACTCAGACCCCATCTGACCCTTCTCCATCACCCTCATCTGCAATAAGATGGTCCTGTTCAATGTCCGTAGTGGGGTTACACAAGGAAGCAGTTCTCACAGATTTTTCAAGTGTCGCTCTGCCTGCAGCATCTTTACACCTGACTGAAGACTGACTGCTGTGAATCACTAAAGACAAACACTGCCACACACAGCCACAGCTCAACCCCCTCATTAAGTGTCTGAAAGAGCTGTTCCAGGGCCTGTTTTAGGATTCAAATGACCATCAATGACCTTTTAATGTCTGAGCTTTGATCCCAACACCATAGTACTTGCCAATTATAAGCAGGTTTATGTAGTGTGATCAATCACACTGGAAAAATATCTGAAAAGTTAGTACATAGTCTAAAAGACTTGGTTTGTGATTGTGCTATTTGTGGACATCTGCTGTGTCCCAATTCCCTACTAAATACTAACTGTATAGTATGTAATGTATACAGTACTGTATGCACCGGTATACTAATCACTTGTACCTTGGTTCATTGCTGCTCATTCATGTTGCATTATCCTGCAGAACAGAACCAAAACCATTCAATTCCTCATTAGTGGCTAAAATTTGAGGATTACCCCTTTAAGCACGAGTGGATTTAAGAAACAAGAAATGCAGCTGTTAGTTTTCAAACCCAACATGAGCAGTCTGTTTCCGTTCAACATTAGTCGATATGCGGTTGTATATTTAGTAATTTTGAGTGTTCTCAGCAGCGTTTCTCTGACGACATGGTTCTGCAGGGAGTTTCTGCTGTCACAATAAATCAGAAACAGACAGGATACAGTATAATCAGGCCGGTGTCCTGTTTCACTCATCCTCCGCTTAACGCTTCAGCAAAATGTACATTACACGTGGTGGCGCACACCACAACTGTGCATACCCGCAGTGCTTGATGGTTGACTTGAGAGGAATAATCCATGGGAGATAACATACAAAGACCCGTTGATGGTTTATGTTGCAAGTCTTCCATTGTACACAATGATGTAGTGTACTGCCAGTAGCTCTGTTTATTCTTTAACCTCCCTTTCTTTGATGGTAGATGAAATAAATGGGAACCTTCGTGGGGAAATAAGCCTAGAAGGTCTGTTTTATATCTTAACATGTTGCTCATATCTTAGAAGTGAGGCGTTAAAGATATTTGCCGATGTTTGAAAACAGTGTTCCACTCTTTAACCGTATGAAGCTTACACTTCAAAACCAAAGTAAATTGAGTTGCCTGAAATATCAGAGCAGGGACCTGTGGTGTGCCTATATCTGAGCCTCCTTCCCTTCATAAAGATGAATCATAACGTCTAATTCTCACAAATTACCCAAACATTATGTAGCTCTCTCATTTCCAACACTGTTTAATCTGCGTCTGGAGTATTCGCTGTCACTTCATGTTGCAAACACTTCTTTCACTCTGGCAGTTCATTGTCTTTTGATGGGCCATAAAAGGCTCGGTTTGATGGATGATAACTCGGGGCGTCTCTCTTTGTTGTGGGATGTGACGACTGAACGCATGTGAGATGTGAGGAGAAGACTCGGTGTGAATGGGAGATGTCATCGATGTCTTGCGCTGACACTGAGGCCCTAAGCACGGGGCTTTGATCTCTGTGAATGATTGCAAAGCAAACACAAATAAAAGATTCCAGCGTGTTACACTTTCCACTGAGAAAGTTGCAAGTTTACTGTTTTATTCCAGGAGGTTTCTTCCTGATTGGCGATGCATTTCTAGAGTTAGAAATACCTGCTGATCAGGCCCTTGTAACGATTTAGAGGCTGACAAATTGGAAAAGGTGTTTCTAGGATGTTAGAGCATGCTCTGGCTTCTACCTGTATGTAAAACGTGATTTATCAAGAGAGAAGACGGCTCATGTCATTGCCTTCTGATCCGGTCTAATAAATATTGAGCGCTCTATAGGCCCTGGACTCCCTGCTGACCCTACAACATCTGCTCAACCACTTACTACTTAATATATTAGCTGTGAGAACAGGGCAGGTGTTTTCAGCTGGAGCCAGTGAACATGAAAAACAGATTGTGCCTCCATTTCCTTCAATTGAATTAAAATGAGTCACCACCAGCTTTCCTCATAAAATAAAAACACAAATGTTATGGCATGAAGGGCAGGTGGGGATATTTCATAGGTCTGATGGTGGCAAAAAAGTAAAAAAATATAATTGACTGCAGCTTGCATAAGGAATCTATATGCACATAAATGTATATAAATCAAAGTGACTTTGAGCTGTAAATTGTGCTACAGTACATTGCAACCATTTGTTGTTGTAAAGCAGCTCTCCGTGTCCGCATGAGGCTCTTTGTAATTTTACTTTGATGTTTACTTAACCAGCTGAGTATAACGTGCTTCGTGGCCTTTCCATTACAGATTATAAAAGGAACACTTTAAAGGTCTAATCATGCTTGTACTTAGGCTCATGAGCAAACATTTATCAGCTATAAGCTCTACTTATTAAGTTTAGGTCTAATTAAAAGGAATTAAACATATTTGGAGCAGATCCCCAGGAAACATACCTGACACAGCACATGATTAGAGCTGATAGCTGGTCTGCTCTGACCTACTTGTATATTAGACATATTGACACACAGACTGGAGACCTGATGCAATTCCCTGATTACAGGATATTTTTCTTGTTATAAACAAATCTCATGTGCAGAGCCAAACCAACAATGAATTGATGCAAGTATTGTGTGTTGATCTAAGCCGGATTTATATCAGTGTTATTCCTCTGTGCCGTAGATCACTGTTGTTGTCCAAGAACTATAAAACACATCAGCAGTTGCTGACTTTGTGCTACATTGGTAATTTCTCAATGAACTGGTATAAAGGGAAGAGGGAGTGATATGTAGCACAGCAAGCTGGCAAAGCTCTGTAGACGGAACTGTATTTCTGCATATGCTTAGTAGTGTTTGCTTTACAAGGAACTACTCTCCGGAGATTGAAAACGTGAATGCTGTTATTAGTCTTTGGTGCCGTTTTTAAGCAAATTAACATTGCAATAATCTTCGGGGCTAAGGAGCATGTCACCTAGTGCAATGGTGTGGCTCATTTACGTGTTTTTAATAGTTTTCTGGATGTCTATGGCATAGAGGAATAAGATATATCGGGTTTCTGATACACACACAATAAATGAAAGCAGGAATAATTCATTATTGGTCTGTCTTGTCTGCACATGAGATTTGTTGAGAAAGAAAAATTAATTTTTTTGTACAGATTTCGATATATCTGCTACTGGGGTTTCTACCTCAACTCCAATACAATGGTGGTGAATGCAATTTGGTTTGAGATGCTGAAAGCATTGAATAGACATTTTTAAAAGAATAACCGCAACACTTTTTTTGCTAAGAAACAATGAATAGTTTCATGTATCTTATATATAATTTGGTTTAACTAACATTTTTAAATCATGATTGAATGTGACTGTGATTCAAAACAAGACAAAACTACACTTAAGATGACTTTCCAGGATTTAAGATACTTTAAATCTGGTGATAATTTGTCTTATTGTCAACAAATCCCATGAAAAGACCAGAAGTATTTCCTCTGTAGCCACAGTCTGAAATAGCGCATTCCTCTGTGCCATAGACCGTCATGTTGTCCAAAAACATGTAGCGTGCTTTAAAAACTCATAAATCAGCTGCACTGTTTATGGAAAAAAAATCTGGCACATCATCCCATTACTGTCTATAATTCTGGATGGACTATTATTTGAATACAGAACCTTAACCCTGATTCAATTAAAACATCTGTAAACGTGCCTTTTCATTAAAGTAAGACATTCAGGATCATTTGGAGTTCAGAAATCACACATGTAGATAATGGCTGTAGATTTTACACTTGTGCTCACCTGTGTGGGTGTAACACAGGCTCAAACCACATTTCAGTTCTCCTGTCAGTTGAAAATGAGTAATGTGCTACAGATCATAGCCTCAGGATAAAACCATATCTGAAGCAGTATTTGAAGGATATCAAAAACCCAGGATACCTCAAATTGACCCCTGTCAATTCATCCAACAAAGTATACTCTTCTTTTTTTACTCTTTTGTGTCTTTTTCTCCCATATGAACCCAGTTTTATGTTGTGCACAGCAATCCTCAGCCATCTGGTTTTCATTTCCTGTGAGGTTCAAGATGGTAGGAGAGTTAAAAAAAGGAGCCTCGTTTGAACCAGGGGCTAATGTAGTCAGGATGGAATCTGTCACTCAGTCTATTGCATGTTGATGACTAAGGGCAGTTTCAGCTGTAAGCAGTCCATGATTTATGGACACCGAGTGAACTCTTGTAAGCAAAAGCCAACTAGGAGTTCAGAGCAGCAACTGGGCCCTTTTTTGGCCGCAGCTTGCCTGTCTTTTCTTTCCATTCATGCCAAAGTATTTCGCACGGCAATTAGCTCTGTCCTCATTTGGGTCTGCTGTCCCACAGGGTTAGCAAAGCCATTTATCATCCTCAGGGCTTGGAACTCCGCAGCTCCATCTCAGGTAGTTTTTGTAAACAGTCATTGGCCCGGCTCTCTCCGTTTTGCCAAACGAGTAGGAGATACAGTAGTTTTGAGATTCTGCCATCCATCTGTCTGTCGTATGCTTTGTTTTTTCTCTACAGGTGTGAAGGCAAAAGGGAAATGTCATTTCACATGGCTCATTTGTCATATGGTAACTACATAGTTAGAGTGGATGAAGTAATAACAACATGGCCCCTTGCTTTTTTTTCCAGAGGGTCAACTGCCTTGGATTTAGAGTGTAAAGTGTGGGCAAGACTGAAAAATGCTCTGTACATGGCTAATGAGGAGTACGCTTGCAAGAAAAAGCACTGGAATGACTATTTTTCATAACCTTAATGATATTAAGTCTTTGAGTGAGCAAAATTTATAGAGCTTTTTAATAGCAGGCTTGACATTTAGCACATGTTTACACAGATACAGATGTAAGATATGTAACCTCGTTAGACGTGCATTAAAGGACTATTCATGTTGAATCTATGCCTTGAGTTAAATTGAAACGTTGGCTCTGCTACAAGTATTCATATAGCTTCCAAATGCCTGTGGGGCGTCATTAAAACACATATTTGGGCAGGCAGAGCCATAAACATATGCTGGATACATTTTTTTGTGTTCTTAGTCGCAACATCTTCAGAGGCAGCCAGGAAAATAATTGAACTACAGTATGTGCATTTTTCTATTTTCAGATCTATCCTCAGAGAGTCATTACTCTACAAAGAGCTCGCCAACTGATTCTGAATCCATCATGTGTTGAACCGATATATTGTGGTCTCTGTTGCTACTACGTCTTTATCAATCAGAATTAAGGAATTAGATTAAGCTCTTTGGCTTTCTCCTTCTTAAGTGGAATCACACTGCAGTGCAGGCCCAGGGGTTACAGGGAGTATCAGATGGGACTAATTGTCAAGGTTATGTCTCAGCGGATGATTGATGTGGGGCCAGGCTGTTTTTGTCAGCCTGTCAGGTGGCTGGAATGTTTAATGTTCTCATTATTGGTTGCTCTGTTGTGTATATTTCTCTGTCAGCGCCGCTGAGCCATCTGAACTGCCAGAGCACTTCAAAGGCCTGCAGGTCATCCGTCTTCCTCCTGATGCCCTGAATGTTCAGCCTCAGCTGAGTGCTGGTGATTTGTTATGACTCGAGAGCCAGCTGACAGACAGGTCTCCTATAAAAAAACATGCACCCATTTCCCTTTTGTCATGCAGTGAAAGCATCGCTGCTCCTGTAATGGGGAGGGGGCAACTGTCAGAGGAGGCTGGCACCTGACAGTTGTGTCATCTCACTAATTTGCAGACAGGGTGACTTGAAGTATTTTGTCCTCTTTTATGCCTGTGTGGATTTTGGTTCTGGTGTCACAGACTTTCACAGGTCACCATCTGTTGTGGAGGGCCACAGGGAACAAAGCTGAAGAGGGATCACTATATTAAGCCCAATTTTCATATTCATTATTAGTTCAGGGCTCAGTATTGGCCATGTGATAGTGCTGAACAGAGAGCATGATGGGAAGAATGCTGATGGCTGCAAAGCCAGTCAGGCAAGAAAAGTGAGAGGTGAGACGCTAAAGACGAGGAGGGAAAACCGAATCCAAATCTCAATTCTTTTCCCAGGCCTTTTACAAGATTGATTGTTTTGTGCTGATTTAATTTTGGATCATACAAAAACAGTCCATTTGTCTTGAAGAAAAATGATGTACCACATGGTGCAGATGGAATTTTTTTTTCTGAAAGCTGAAAAAGATTAAAGAGAAACTCTGCTCCTCAGCCCTAATCACAAGCTGTAGATTACTCTGTCGATTTAACCAGATGGCAGGCTTGATTTTGCAGGCCCTTCTGTATATTAATGAACAGCAGTCTGTTATATTTGACTTAGGTATGTCCATCACCTGTAATGGTCTGCCAGCTGGCATTATGCATTTTGCACCACTTTGGGTCCACGTGTAATTTTTCATTTGTAACATTATTGAAGGAACTTTTTTTTCTTTCCTTTTTTCTTGCTATTTTCCATCATTGTCACTGTTCTGGTAAATATTTTTTTCACCACAAAGAAAATTCACCAAGTTGTGTCCACAGCTAATTTCCTCTCATAGGTCAAGGCAATAATTCTGGCACTAAAACTGTCGCGCTGGGCGAAGCACACGAGTTCGATAGTAACTTGATTAAGTTAGCCTGTCGACATGACTGCAAACACGGCAATACAGTATGTTAACAAACCTAATAATAGGATGGGGGAGATAAAGTGGAGGGGATGGCAGCACATTTGCTGGCCAGTCGCGTGTCTGCTACAGCGAGCCGCTGACCTTAAGGAACAGCTTGTGTGGCTTTGGTTTATTGTTAGTTTGTGTGCAACATAATGTTTTCTTTGTCTTCCTCCTCTGCTGGCTCTGCAAAATAATAATTTGTATTTATGACTGTATCAGATCTCCTTCACATTGGCTGCCCGCTCAACGTGTTTAAGCGTATTTTGTTACAGTAACTGATCGTCTTTGTCTCAGGTTGTCAGTCTGGAGGGACTGCCAAAAACCTAAAGAGGCAATGAACACGTTTTCCAGCCTGCGCACCCAGAAACTCCCTCCATGAATATGCCAAGCCTAATTTTAAACCAACAGCAGGGGGAACTTTGGCTGCGTTTCTCAGCCAGAGAGCACGAACGGCGAGGAAGCACAATGCCAGTGTGTCATACATTTAAACACTGTTAAATTAAAGGCTGTTTACTGTTCGCCGAGGCCATTCATCTTACTCAACGTTAGTCTGCTTCTTGCAAATTTGTCAATAAGAGCTTCCACATGCCAAGTCTGGGAGGCGGGGGGAGAAAAAGTTAGGGTTATCAGAGGAGTTTTTCATAGTGTGTCTCTTCAGTCAGCCTGTAGTTAATTAGCCACCTCCACACAATAAGGCTATAAGTCATTAATCACCCGGACCCTAGCAGAAGCCGACTAACTGTGAGCAAGACATTTGGAGACAAAAAGTTTTCCGCCTATGACAGACTTAAATATGGCCCCTGTCAGTGGTGTGTAAATTATAGGGAATGTTGAGTGCTGAAAGACAAGGGCCCACTGTTTAACTCACTGTTGCTCTTTCCTTTGCTTTGTATGTTGACAGACTGTCTACAAGGGAAAAATTCCCCTTCTCTCCGTTTCCAATCGGCTGGCTCATAAGTCCAAAAAGGCACACTTTATCGTGAGTATACAGGAAATACACACACACACACACACACACACACACACACACACACACACACACACACACACACACACACACACACACACACACACACACACACACACACACACACACAAGTTGTCCACATTAAGATAATCTCAGTATACCAAGCTTCATTTTATGATGCCTCACTAAAGTTAATAGGAGAGGACAAGCTCCAAAGGTCAACGGCTCAGTAAAAACCCCAGCTTTAACTTTGTATTCCTGCCGTTTACTTTACTTGTCAAAGGGAGGAAATGATGGAGTGATGATAAATATTGGGCTTGTTTGGAGAAGCAAAAGCCTTTCTCCTGCAAAAATAAACCTCTGTGTTTCTTGGGATGATGGAAGACGCACTTCTCAGCTGATTGAACATGCAAAAGGTCATTGGTTTTTCCTTTGCGTCTGTAAACAGAGATCCGCCTGCCTCTCCAGAGCACATAAGCAGTGAGGAATTTGTGTTCAAAGCAGCAAAAGTTTACGTAACGACAGGGAAATCCCTTGATTGGATCATTAATATTTATGACAAAAGGGTGTTAAATTCATTATATAGTTACAACATTTATAAGAAGTGTTTGAAAGCCAGTTGATTGATGAATGTGCGAAAAGTCAATTTCCGAGGAACATCAGCTCGGCGTGGCTGTGATGATGTCCGTCACCTTCAACCATAACACACCACAGACAGTGCAACACATGGCGAGCAGCTGTGCGGGAGTGACGTGAACGCAGGCCGTAACGCACACACAGCACGCAATTTACAACATGTGTCTGCGTTGGGCCGCGCTGTGCTGATCTGCCCCACCTCCCCACCACCCCCTCAGGTGAAAGGCCACGAGTCTTGCTCATGCTGCAGTTCAAAGCAGAGCAGGTGGGGCCGTCTCTGTGATTCAACCTGGAGTCACAAAGCCATCCAGGGCCTCGTGTTCTGACAGTATTTTAGATTCCAGCATGTGGGGAAGACATCATCTGTCACTTGAAAGAAATTGATAGACTTTACTGTTTTTGGATGGATGGATGTGAAGTCCACTCAACCAGTTAATGTAATAAACAGATGCACCTATACGTGGATCCATATGATGCAGCATCTGCCCCCGATGACCTCTAGAGCTCCTTAATATCTTAAAACTTTTTTTAAATCCAAAAAAGACTAAATATATAATCTTAAATTGTTGATCCATGATCAAAATGATGATGTAATTGATAAAATATAAATATTATCATGAATACTAGTTAGGTAGCAGATTGTTAAACAACACTAATGTTGAAAAGTTCATGAACTAAAAAAAAAAATAGTATTCTTATGAAAACCACAATAGAAAAAAACATTATACATTTCACTAATACAGTATTATTTATGGTTGATTATGATTATTAATACCATTTACCGCACCAGCATATAGATTTTTTTTGATAAGGCAAAATATTTTTTGTCTTAATAGTTGAATTCAAAGCTAAAGACAGCAGATTACCAAAACTGAACCGCATTGGGAAAACTCTTTTCCAGTATTATGCAACTTTCTGCTTGACAAATTGCAACATATTTAACTTTAGAGACACTTACTCATCTGAGGGACATTCCTTACTGATATTCTTTTAAATATTTTGTGAAAGTCTGTGTGTAATGACCGTTTCATGAGACTATTTGTGATTTTGTGTGTTGGTCATTTTCTTTGATTTCTCCCTTGGAATAGAGTTCTTGATTTTATGAGACTTCCAGTAAAATAAAAAGCTATATAATATTATAAAATATTTCACCTAATAATATACTGTTAATGAATTAAAAAGCATGATTAAGTTTCCACAAGCAATAATTTAACACTGTAAAATCCAAGACTTGCTTATTATAATTTTCCAAACATTTGGTTCACAGATTTAAGTCTATTCCTAAATTCAAAGTAATGCATCAGCTGATCCAATAAAATGTAATCTACTGAATAATTTACTGACTGGTTCATCTGCACAGACGTATGAGGATGTGTACGTTTACACAGCAGTGTCGTGCATCAAATTAAAAATTGAGGAATTACGTTCAAAACTCCATTTGTTCACATTACATCGATGTGCTGTTTATGAATGAAAAAAGAGGCATCATATATGATCCACGCTGGCTGGCTTCATGGTAGACTGGATGCACTGCTGAATTGTGGGTTAGGGGCTTTATTAGCATATATCACTGAGCTACGTTTTGGACTAATCTGCATGAAAGATGAGTTTGTTTGATGAATATGACATCTGACCATTAATGATGGTGATTTTTATTGCTGGAGAGCAGCCTGATTTACTATGGACGGATAATGACACTGTTGGCTTGATTTAGTTTATTTGTTTTAAGGGGCTGATTAAATAGTTAGGCCTTGTTTTATTTCATTCTCTCTGCTTCATGGCTTCATTACAGCAATCACAAAAGCTGTGGAAACGTCCCATATGTGGTGTCATCGTAAATCTTTGTTTAGAGAGCTCCTCGCTGATATCAGTAGCTCATTTGTCTTCGTTAATGAAACGATAATCCATGACCACATGATTGAGAAGATTCAGCATGTTCTGATGGGGCCAAGAGATACTGCATCTGTACACACACACACACACACACACACACACACACACACACACACACACACACACACACACACACACTGCATAAACTGTAGCTACTGTAGCTAAAGCACCAAGGCCTTCACAGCATAATCTACCATATGGGTTTAGCTTCTTGCCACCGTAAGTTAATAAAACAAAAACATACATGCTTGTAGAAGCCTCATTCGTCTAAGATATTATCTGGTATGAAATATAAAACATAAACATAATAAAAACATGAAGTGGTTTTGTAATTTGGTTATTTGGTTTCCATCTGTACACTTGAAAAACCCATAGTCAGCCTTATCATGGCAACATCAAAACAGGAAACCAAAGAGCGACTTTAGGGAAATTTGTTAGATTTCACCATGACTGTTCACAACTAAATTATACAAATACTCTTTAAACGTGTTAATGTTGCCACAGACTATTACACAAAATAATGATTGATTTAATAAACTAGTAATATATTTTTAGTTAAATAACCCCATTACACAACCACATAAACATCTTGAAACAAAATGAAAAAAATAAAAATGGTTTAGGCAATGAGATTCCTCTCCTTTAAAACTAAAAGGTTTTTTGGCCTGACTGAGGCTCACTTTATGTACAATAAATAGTAAATGTGTATTTAAAGAAAAAAGAAAAAAAAGTTCTGTTAGAAAATAGATCACTGTGAGCAACTTAGAGCTGCCTCAAGCTTTAAAAACGCCATTGGGATAAAAACGGGCTTCATGTTGCATGAGGCCACAGCAGCCCCACAAATAAATCAATGACAATTCTCAAAGAAGCTGCTTTGACTGATTTTCCACGTCCATCATTCTGTCAAATCACTCAGCACAGGCGGCCCTGTAACTCGTCTGCTTGATGAATAATTAAAATAACTTTTGCAAGGTTTAACAGTCGATTCAGCATAAAGAATCAAATCCATGATATTGCTTAGTGGTTGGAAAAAAAAGTCCCATTTACATCAGCAGAAAAACAATTTTCGATGAACAGCAGGTAAACACGACCCCAAAACCTCTCCTGTGTAAAATAATGCAATAGAGTCTGTTGAAAGTTATATTATAATTATTTTTTATTTTGAGTCACGCTTGAAGCTATCGCAAATAAATACACTGATCCCCACATGGATCCAGTCCCTGCATGAAGTACAATATAAAACTCATTGGGCCTAAATCTCCTTTTATAAATGTATAATTCTTTGTCTCTACTGGTATCCTAAGGCCGCTGCTGTTGTCAGTCTTTGTCCATACAAGGCGTACGGGGAGTAATATGGCCCGGTGGCTGCAGGCACCGGCACCGGGGCTCCATTGGGCAGGGGGCTCTTTGAATACGGGTGATAGCGGCTGCTCAGTCCGAGTGGGTGATGAGGGCCCCTGAGGGCCAGCGCGCCGGGGCTGCCTGGGCTGCCATTATGAGGCATATGCATGTGACAAGCCATAGCAGCGGCGGCAGCGGCGTTGGCGAGAGAAGAAGACCCCGGGTACCCAGATATCAACTTCTCCGTACCTGCAAAGGCCGTGTGAGTCCGCAAGTGGCTGAGCAGCTCCTCGGAGGAGGAAAAGCGCTTGTCGCAAGGTCCGTTAGCTGACACCCAGTTACAAATGTGCGGCAGGGGGTCATTGGGCAGTATAAACCCGTAAGGATACAACGGATGCCCGCCGAAGGACGGGGCCGAGGAGTGCACGCCGTGTAACGGGTGTGCCTGGTACATGAGCGGGTATCCAGATTTAAGCGCCGCAGCAGCAGCAGCCGCAGAGTCATGTGCGCAGTTGGCGCTGGATGCACCGGACAAATGGCTTGAGCAGTGGTAACTCAGGCAGTAGGGGTCTCTACACAAACTAGCAGACATAAGGGACGGCGGGGACGCTCCAGCTAGTGGACTCGTCCCTGCTTTACTGCATCCCAGTGAGCTGGCAGCAGCGAACTGTGCGCTCAAAAGCTGACTGCTGGATTTGGTGGGGTCAAGGGTCATTCCATGAGGAAGGAACGGCTGCGGATAACCTGCATAGGCACCCGCTAAACTCCCAGGATAGGACATACCGGCAGGTGGCAAGGGGAAAACTGTGTGACCAGGTTTATAGGGGGAAACAGGGGCCACCAGTCCAGAGCCGAGGACGGAGGAGGACGATGAGGTTACACATGGTGAGTCTGATGTAACAGTCTTGGATCCAGATGTGTTCTCCTGGTGTTGGCTGCCATCAGAGGTAATTCCACTTATCCTATGGCTGCCGTTACTCTCTGTTGTACTGCTTTTATTGCTATCAGACTCCTTCGTCTCCTCCTTGTCCCCCACCTTGCCTTCAGACGGCAGTGGAGAAACGGAGCGGCAGGAGCTGGGGCTGCCTGTCCTAGGGGTGAATGGCTGGCAGGTGGCGCTAGGCACTCGGAAACTGTTTTTATCTCCACTGAGGCTGCTGCTCGAGTCCTTCTTCTCCGAGGATTTAGAGTAAGGTTTGAAGCTCGATTTGTCGTCGGCCCCAATGTCGCTCATTTTCAGCGGACCGGATTTGGTCTCCTTGTCGCTAGATCCATTTGAGGTCACAGAGGACAGTTTGGAGGAGGACGGCGGGTCCGGTTTTCCAATCTGTGAGCACGTTTGAGCCAATAGAGCCAGTGGACTTTTCTTGGCATCCAGCTGTGAAATAGGACAAAACACAATTAATGACGTCCATTAAAGTACTTGTACACATCATAGTTGATAGTAAATACGCACATATGACCGTTCCACGTATTTTACGCATTGCGCATAAACTTATCTCGGGATGAAACTTAAAACAACTCAGCAAAATGGGTATGTGAGGGCGAACATACACACACAGCTGTTTTACATGAGAGATAGAAGATAAGATTGTCAAACTGCTACACGTCCGAAACCGCATCACACACACAGGCATCAAATTGCAACAACAAGGTTATTAATTTTAAAAGTAAGTTCAAATTCGACAATATTTGAATGTAGAGAAGAAAAGATCAACCGAAATGTTTAGAAATCAACTCGTAAATCAGGTCTAGGTCATAAGGAGAGTATTCAGAGTTCTTCCGTCATCTATCAAATAATGTATTTATTATTCTAAATTACATCTTGTTTGACAGCAGTTATTGGCCCAATTTGTCCACAAAATTCAACCGATGATAGCGGACAGAAAGTCCAGTGATTTCCGAGGGAGACACTTTGTAGTTCAAGCGAAATGATGCCCGTGTGCGCAAACGTTTTCACAAATAAAAATGTTTCATGCTTACCTCAATGGGACCGATCGGGGTGGACGGTAAAGGCTGGAGGTACTCCGGGTGCAAAATGTGTCCTGCTCTGGCCGTGAGCATTTTCAAAACCTTTATGGGAAGACGACTGGCTTGGCGAGAAGGGTGTGCGGGAGAAACGGAGTTGTGGACGGTTAGCTGGCTGATCTTCACTGCGCCCTTCTCCCCCGAGGAGCCGCTCTCCCACGCTGGATTCGTGCTATTTCTCAGGACAGAGACCGTGGGCGATGTGATCATGACCCAATTCTCGTCGAAATGGTTGAGAAATACATGTGTAGGGTAAAGAAAGCCAAAACACTGAAGACGTCAGACAGTTGTAGCCTTTGCCAGAGATAAAAAGCAATAATGTTAAATCCTTAAAAGAGACGCAGAGTGTGTGAGCAGGATCCGTGCGTATCACAGCCGTGTTGCTTCATCCCCGCCGTCGCTCTGACAGTGTGGCTGCAGGTCCGAGAACAGACTCGGTATACGCGATTCGTAGGGCAGGAGGGATCACTCCGCCTCCTCTGTAGCAGCATCTGAGTTAGTCCGCAGATCACAGCCTTTTGCCGCCTCCCAATCAAAAAGAGACCCCGAGGTGATCGCAGGGTCGAGGGAATGTGACGTTTCCTCATCACACGGGTGTGTATTTCACATTTTACCCACTCCGAGCGCTTTTAATTTTGAGTTTTCATATGCGCCCTTGCGTAATTGGCACTTTGACGCATGCGCCGCCCCGTCCTGTGCGGTTTCAGGGTAGGTGGATCAGGATAACTACGGTGTGAAGATGAATAGTTTTTGGCTACGTTAAGGTGACACTAGACACATTTTAATCAACACAATTTCTCAACGATATTTACGATTTACGATATTTAGTAAATTGACACATACGGTCAAATTATTAAACGTTTACACGCCTTATTCTAACTTGAAGCAAGTGAATTTGAGATCCTTTTCATATGGATAATGCCCATCTTAATGCTTAAGAGATGGCATAAGAGTCTTTGGATCACATGACTCATTAATTAATAACTTCTAGCTCGAAAACAAGAAAAACAACCAACTTTCTGGTCAGATATTCCCTCCAACGTGTATCGATATCCATCGGCATGTAACACATTTTCTGCAACTTTCTCCTCTCAATCACACAGCCTGTCATCTGTCAGTTCTCTGTCCCGGACGCCAGTTATCTGTCAGCTGTCCTCTCGCCTCTCCTCAGTCAGATTCAGGTCAACCACTGTAAAACGAATCCATGAAAAGTAGAGAGAAGAAGGCATGTGTGTCCCTCACGCACTGCCGCATCATCATTTAGGCCTGTTAAACTAATTCAAAGACTGTTTAATTCAAGATAAGCTCGAAGGCATTTTTACACAGCCTCGATTCTGCTACATGCATCTATTTAATACCATGTGATTTTCCAAGTATTTTTTGTCTCTGAAATTAAAAATATTCTGCCACATTCAAGCCAAAAAATCCATTTTTTATTCCAAGAGCGCTTTAAAAAACCCTCTTGTGGCTGCCATTAATCATTAAAGCTTCCACATTTCTTCCCATTGAAATAGACCCACTTATCTTATTACTCAATAGCCTATAAATGTCTTGCTGATCAGGCGAAAGTTAAACATATGCAAGTGTTTTTTGATTGATAACAGGGGTGCTGTTTTCGGCAACGGCTGTCAGGCTCTGACACAGCGCTTTGAGTTATTAGGGCAGAGAAGGGCGACCATAAATTTCGACCGTCAGGCAAAAACTCCTTTATTGTGGACGTGATGGATGGCTCGCGGCAGCAGACACCAAATTCTCGGCTTTATCCTTAAATGGCTGCACATTTTTTCGTCGCCGTTATTCATTACTTTTAAACAGAAAGCTTGAAATCTCCTGCTAGTATTTCACACAGGGACACGTTTATGAATCATCCAGAGACGGCGCAAATACACGCGTTTACAAGCAGGACTGGGTACTTTAAGTCTATGATTATACAGAAAACAGGCATCTATGTAGGCTGTACATTTAAACATTAAATCATTTGCATTTTAATAAGAGTTTTGTTTCCCATTCAAAGTTCCTTAGAGCTCAAAACTCACTTTTGCAAATGAAGAAGATAAACTGAGTGCAACATGCAACCTTTCTTGCTAAGATGCAAAATTTAACTTTTTTTTTCATCCACCACACTTTTTTAAATTCAGGTTAAATAAATAAATAAAAATGTATAAATGTGTCTATAAGACTCGTTTTCAATAATGATCATTAAAAACTTTTATTGTATTTCTTCAGTCACATTGTTGGCCATATGTTGTTGTTATTGCTCTCCATGTCCTTGACAGAAAAACAAAACAAACTGATAAATAAAATACTGGGCAAGCCCAAACAACACCTTGTTATATGTGTGCTTTAGACAACTTCACAATTCATCATTGGAGTTGATTAAAAATTTAAAATAATGGCAATTAAAGTCACAGTGGCAAGAGCTGCTGTTGTGACTGTATTGTATAATGCATAATTGTATAATTTGTATTGGATAATTCAGTCCTGCTAGTAGGATGGTTAATACAGGGCTGATTAAACAAATGCATATCATAGTGTAGGTCACATCACTTTAAACAACCATCAAATTTGGAGCTCTTATGTCAGTATTTGTTCCAGTGTAAGATATCTGACCTAATGATGAAGTGTAAAAGTGACATTTTTTGTGCCATCAGCTTTTCCTTTTCAGGCACTGGATGTTGCAGGCAGTAAGTAGTGGAACAGAAGCATGGGGGTAAGTCACTGCTCCAGTCTGAATATTCTGCTCTCTTTTGACTTGCACATGTACATTAAAAACATCCCAAAGGACCTGTAACAGAAACTATTACAAAAAAAAAGAAAAATTCAGGCGGAAAAGCCCTTGACATATAGTTTTCAAAAAAGGATATGGTCGATAAATGCAGCATTGTAATGCTGAGCAAATGGAATAAGAAATTCCCTCGACATGACATGAAAATTCACCTTGTGGCAGCCGGCGCAGGGCGCGCCACGTCGGCAGCCAGACAGGCCGACTGGATCTGACAGGTAAAAAGGGGAGATGATGGTTAGAAGGTGCTATTGTTTCATGCCGCTTTTTTGACCTGTCAGGTCCTGGTGCAGAGGCCTGGATCGAGGACCTCTTTGTCACATGAAAACAGTTTTAAAAGGCCGTTATCCAGAACTATGGTGATTGCTCCTGTTTAATTGATTTGCTTTGCACTGAGGCCTGTCACATTAATAATGGTTAAGTACAGCCCCAGTGTGTCACCCAGAGTGGTGCGTCTATCGGGAAATTAACAGCCTTAACTAACTGCTGTCTGTGAAGCAAGAACTGTGTGATCATATGAGATGCAGCAGTTTTATACTTGGGTGAGGCATTTAGAATATAACTGCACTATTTATGATATAACTGTAACTGTACATGTTCTTTTTCTCCTCGTATTAAAAAAAAACAGCCACAGTTTGACCTCTTTATTTAAGTCTTTGTATATATATATATATATATATATATATATATATATATATATATATATATATATATATATATATATATGTATATATATATATATATGTATATGTATATATATATATATATGTATATATATATATATGTATATGTATATATATATATATGTGTGTATATATATATATATATATGTATATATATGTATGTATATATATATATGTATATATATATATATATATATGTATATATATGTATATATATGTATGTATGTATATATATATGTATATATATGTATGTATATATATATATATATGTATATGTATGCATACATATTATATTGCCCCCTCTCATTATGAACTACCATCCAGAGTAAAACAGAGTGCTATGCTGACAAGTAAATGGTGTTGAGTGAATAAGACTCAAATTACACTCTCCGACACTTCACAGGAGCCTTTGACAGGTTGCAGTAGACATCAAGTCTCTGATATTTCCATGACTGACTGACAGCTTGAAATTGCTCCCATCACCTTGATAGCATGGTAATGCACCTTGCATGTGGACTGTCTTTAAAGTGCAGGAAATTAGACTCCAAGTTGAGAGTCGCCTTTCAACCAAATATGACAAGAAAATAGACTGCTTTTCTTCTGTGCCCTGAGAGGAAAAAAGGCCCCACAGAAGCTGGCAGAGAATAAGAGGTTATAGGAGAAAGTGTCAGGAAGTATTACGGATATTATGTGTTTAAGACAGGACATTTCAGATACTTAGAAGTCATACCCATTCCCCTTGACTACACCCAAGATCTTTTTTCCCCCGTCTGTGTCAAATACTGTAGCACTGACATCATTTGCAAGAGCTCAACTCAGAGCTGACGTGAAGAACTTACACTATCTCGCCGGAAGTCAGACGATGGAGGCGCAGCATGACAGAGAGAGTTAGAAAAGTCGAGGTGCAGCCAAGATCACAGCGGTGAAGGGTCTTTTTCACTTTGTCTCCTCAATTAGTTAAAGTTGGTCAGGAGTAGCAAGTAAAGCCTATGGAGATTATATGCTGTCGTCCACTTGCCATCAGGTAGGTGAGGATCTTGACGGGTTGTAGTCATGCTGTAAAGAGGAGTTAACTTCACCTACCCTCCCCGTTAGCACTGGAACTAATGGCTCAATTCAACCTGACAGCTGCCACATTACTGGCTTAGAACTTTGTGGAAACTTCACGAAGCTCCTGTAAGACCTACTGTACTGTACTCGTCTGGTGGCTTTAGGAAAAGAGACACTGCTGTCATCTCCACGTTTGATAATGTGTGGCACGTGACTTAATTTAGCTAATTTTGATCACAATCTGATCTCCATTTAATGATTATTTTCATTATCGATAAATGTTTTCATTGTATTTTCGATTATTTGATGAATCGTGACAGAAGTTTATGTAAAATGCTAATCACCATGCTAATGCTAATCAAGGTGTTTTGTCTGACCAACAATCCTCACATTAGAGGAGCTGGAAACAAAGAAAGTTTTGAGTATTCTTTGTAAATCATCGATTATCATGACTAATTTCCTGTCACTCCACTCATCGATTAATCTAATAATTTCAGCCATGTTAGCCATTGATAATTACTTGATTTATTTAAGAACTGAACCTCAAAGTCAGTAAGATGCCACACAACGTACATTTGTTTTTTGTGTAGCGGTCCGTGTAAAATCAAAATTCTCCACATCCGCATACACGCAGCTCCAAATGCTGATCCCTCACATTTACTTGTCTAGATTTAATTTATGGAGCCTAAGCTGGGGTGAAAATGTACAGGTAGCGTGTTATGACACTGGAAGCACTGTGCAGGTTGGGATGAATGTCTGTGATGGGCAGATTATTCAGACTAAAGTAGGCCTAAAGAATGATCTTGTCACATTTCACAGGCAGGATTAGGGATACGCAGGAGGAGCGCTTCAGTCAGGAATTAGCGTCATGTGGTCGGCTGGAGACAAGCATGCAAGGTATTCGCAGAGACAGGCTTGGACACTTACTGCTCCATTTGTCTACTTAGTGATCAAATACTGAGGTTGATGGTTATTTCTCTGTCGTTTGTGGTTTATGTGATAAGCGTTCATCTGTATGTGTTTTCATGTTACTAAACTGTGTTTCAGAATTTCAGACATCAGAAAACCTCGTGGACATCCATTTTACTTCTTTTTTTATACATTTACATACACATTCTCAGTAAAACATTAGACAGAACACATGATGCCATCGTGATGTGTAGCCCATAGCAGCACCTACTATATTTGTGGCTTTGCATTTTAAATGGAAGTGAGCATGAGTGTCTTCAGGCTATCAGAATGAGCTATTACTACCACAATGATTGAGGAGAGAGGGAGCGAGTGAGCTAAAAGACAAAGTAGAAGAGGCCTGACAAATGAAATCAAACTTCATAAGACCTGCCAGTGGTGTCAGTTGTTATCCATATCTCAAGCGCATTATGGTACTGCAACGCAGCGTACTGCCTTCTCATCTGTCGGCTCAAATTCATCACATTCTCGACTGTTTCTTTTAAGTCACAAGTGTCAGTGTGAAGAGGACTCTTAATTGACAACTGAGTGGCACAGACGTGGACCGCTGCCTTTATTTTGGTGCCAAGAAGGGTTGTGTTGTTTTGATGAGCTATTATTGGCAGAAGCCAGTAGCAGATAGCAGTCGGCCTGGAAATGGGAAGTGACATTAGACAGAGAGGAGCTTGTCATTGTCTTCAGGCGAGTTCAATTTCGCTGTAAGTTAGGAACAGCCTGTTGAAATGTCACTCAGGATACCCTGAGCGGAGACATTTGGGTTGATTTGGTGAAATTTTAGGTGGTGACACTTCAGGTTTTGAATAGCTGAAACAAGTTGGCATTGTTTCAAGAGGATTCTTTCTGGTAAATTAGATTTATTAAATAGAAAGCTATCATGAGCTTCCAGCCTTGATATTCCAAACGTTTAACATCTGTAGCTCCACATGTGCCAAATTAATTAGTCATATTATCCATTCATCAATTTTGCTGGGAGACGCTCCATCACTATATTGGTTAAATATATACATAATTAAAGGTTTGGTTCACCCAAATTTATACAAAACATATTTTTTTAATGTACCTGTAGTTATTTAGGCATGTCGGCAGTTTTTGTTTTAGTTGCTCAGGCTTAAAGATATACATTTACCTGCATACCTAATACAGTGGAGGTGCTAAAAGTATCTGTATTGACAGAACATTAAAGGAAGAGCTATTTCCAGCATGCTTGGTACTGAAAATAAAAAGTTTTGGATGGACATGAAAAATTCTGGTTGAATCACCATTACAAAAGAATGTGTTAGAAGTCAAAAAGTCTAATTTAAGAATGTGTCGACATAAAAACTTTGTGGGAGAATTTAACTACGACTCCCATGGTGCTTTTCAGCAAAAAACATCCAATCACTGAGCTTAAAACTCAGTTTCATGCACTGCTTACAGCAGGTAAGAAGCTAAATATTAAGAAAACTAATTCTGGGTCAGCTTTGGATGAATTCAGTAACAACAAAGCATTTTGAATTTCTTACTGCTTGGATTCACACCTCTGACAGGCTTCTTCTCCATAGCAACAGCTGCTGAGGCTCATGGGTACTGCAGTATTTAATGCCATCTGCGGTGCCAAACTGATTGAAAAAACATGATTTCTTGTTTTGTAAGTTGAAATAAATGAAATTAGCGGTCATAACATAAACCTATAAGATCATTGGTTTATTCAGCACACTCGTTTTTTATTTTTTAATAACATTTAGTAACACTTTTATTAATATAGAATGGTTAGATACCACTAGAGAAAGAGGGAGAATATATTTGTGTGTGATATGACTTTAACACGGCTCGGAGGCCCAGATTGCACTCACCATAACAACTAATGTAAACTGTTCTTGATTTTATAACCAGCACTCCAAGCACATCTGGCATTTATAAGCCGCTCGCTGTAAATCAATGAGGCGTCTATAACATGTAGCTCAATAGAACCACTTCATAATCACAGCATTCTCCTCTGATATTCACTCAGCTGGGGTACAGTGTAAATAAATAGCTCTCAGCAGAGTGCATCTTACTGTACATTGATCAGAAGCACGAGACCCCAGGCAACAATGCACAGAAGAAAAAGGGCTTCCTTATATTCACTCATCTGAGGCTCCATGCAGCCTTTAATAGACAGAATCAGAATGTCTGGTGTGGTGTTGCAGGCTTTATGAGACCATTACCGCTTTTTTATTGTGTATCCCTGGACTAATGGCTTTCTATAGTCCCCCTGATCTATGGCCTGTCAGCGTTGTGGCTGTCCATTAGACTGGGAGGTTGACATCAAGCCAGCGGTTGAAGTGCCCACTGTTAAAAATAAGGAAGTCGTGTCTTACACGTAGACGCCAGGCTCTTAAAACCTCTGTTCCAAAACACATTCATAGCTGCTTGTTTTCCAGTCTGCTCCTGTCTTTTCATACGCTGCCCTTCGAGCGATGCTTCAATAAGTCATTTACTGTGGACAAATATTACACTGTTGCTGAGTGACGGAAATGACACATATCCACAGTAGGTACTTGGAAAAATGAAAGTCTGTCAAATGCATTAACAGGTATTAGCACTTAATGGAATCAGCTGCATTAAACTGTGTTTTTATAGGAGCTTTATTATAGTACATAAACTGAGGTCTGAGCACTTAAACACATAATTAAACATTAGTTTGTCATTAGGTCTTTATATTTAGCTTTGATTTTGTATTGTGTTAATGGGCTGGGTGTCACTCACACACTTGGTTTACTGGTGCTGACTTCAGTCATACCTGGCAAACACCAGTGATTTTTTTTCCAAGGAGCAACTACCACAACTTGAAGCTGAAGCCAATGCTGAAGTACCTTAAAGGGATAATTCAGATTTTTTGAAGTGGGGATGTATAAGGTATTTATCCTTGGTCAGAGTATTACCTCCAGTAGATTTGGGTTGGCACACTTGCAGTTTGGAGAAGCTGACATGTACCTGCACGTAAGCCGAGCAATGTACTTCTGTAGACGGGTCAGCAGCAAAATGTATGCTAGCCACCAAAGTAAAAGGCCACCACTTTACCTTGCTGTCAGACACCAATTTTGGTGCTACATTTTCTCAGCCAGATTTTTTCCATATTCCTAACCATGCCATGCACTTTATTACGCCACACATCACTTTCTGTCCCAAACGTATGACCTGCAGTGTAATACAGTGCACGGCATGTGCAGGAATAGTTTTGTGGTTGAAAAAATGTAGTGCCAAAGAAAAGGGCAATCTGACCTTAAAGTGGTGAAAATATTCTAAATACAGTGTGTAATTAAACTGATATTGATATTAAGTGGTTTTGATGCTGCTCTTTCCAGCACTGGGATTTGCACTGAGTTGAACTATTGTCTCAATATTTCACTAAGTTTAGTTTTATGTGATTAAAATACCTGCCCTGTCAGCACAATTTAGCTTAACTAGCTAACCGCTCCACTTAATGTTCCCAGTAAGCCAACGGTTGCTTTGGTCCAAGGTAGCTGGCCGTGTTTCCACAGCGTGAAAAGCAAACAACCTGCCCTCCTTATTTCCAAGGTCCTGGCTTTTAAACGAAAAATATAGCGATGCCAACCATAAACTGCAATTAAAACTGGCTCCAATGCAAACCAATGGGTTACACCGCACCTCACTATGTACATCTTTATATAGAGTCTATGTGTTTTCCCTTCAAATAAAGTGGTTTAGATAATCTGACTAAGCTGTTGTCATGTTTACAACCTTTTTTGAAATGTCTGACTGCTTTTTTGGGGGTTTTTTTTGTTCCAAGATCTCAACAGTTAGTTCAGTGAGTAGAATACTGTCATAACAGAAAGAAACGGTGGCCAAAGCAGGTTGTAACACAGCTGTTATTTTCCTTTAAAAATAAATCATTAGTCTCTCTCAGAGCAAATGTGAATACAGATGTAGAGAATCTGGATTTTTATAAATGCGGATCAACCTTTGACTAGTGAGATAAAAAAAACTAGACTATCCAACTAGACTCAAATAACTGGTTCAGATAAATGTTTTCAAAAATCAAAAACACAAAGATCAGAGATGAAAATCAGAAATTTACCTTCACTTTGTTGCTGTTACCTGCAAGGATGAGCACATGCAGACAAACAGGAAGGAATGTTTAATTTAAAGGGGATCGTAAATGGATCACAAGACAAGAAAGCCACCTCAGACTTTTATCTCTGTTGGCTCTTGTATGACCTTTCATACCGCATTTTGTTATGTACAGCTGTGCTAACTTTAAAGCCCGCTCAGTCACAGGACAGTGCTCTTACCTTAGATAATCTGTCCTCAATCTTCCATAAACCTCACTTTATGAGCTCATACACAAGGATCATCCACGTTGAATTAGATCGAAAAATGCAACCGTGACAATTTAACTTCCTTCAGATGTTCTGACAGGAAATCACATCGAAAGAAACGTGCACTGCAGTTGCTATACGCGATATGTAATTAACAAAATATACTCTGAAAACCGCTGATACCTCGTCAATATTTTATTGTCTTTTCCTAATTGTTAGTGCTGTATCGGAGTCACAGGCAGGGGTTAGGCAGGTGATCCCTGACGGGGGTGGAGCTGGTCCTGCTTCACACAAAATCAATTCTGGCCTTTGGTGTTGGGAAGCCAGCGGGGTTGGGGGCGAGGAGGGGGAACACATGTCTGACACCTCCTGACTTTTTCATGAGGTAGTGTTTGAAGTTTTAAACCCCCACAGAGGATTTTGGGGGCGATGAATATAAAAAGGGGGTGCAGCTTAAAGCTCAGGCATATTATCATCAATGAAGACCGTTACCCTGTTTGATGAAGAGAGCCAAAGTCAAGACCGAGAAGAGTTACTCAGAATATTACACATTTTTAAAAAGCCAGTTTATTTAAACATCACCGCAGCTGCTCTTCAATCATGGCATGTGTTTTCTCTTGTGATGGACATATTTTCTTCTTAAGGACTCTTCTTAAGTCCTCCTTGTCCCGAGTGGTTCTGTTCTCTCTCTGTTCATGCGCTGCGGTGGGCACAAAGAAGAAGAGCATGACCTCAAAGCATCTTTTGTTGCAGAGGTAGTGGAGGGTGGTGGCTGTGTTTCATGTGATGGGGTGAGGAGGTGTGGTAGGTACTGAGGAGGGTGGGCCGACAATGACAAGCTTGAGTTCTGCAGTGTTGGTGGTCCTGTCCATCAGCTGTTTTTTTTTTTTAAATAACTACTCTGCTATTCTCTACAAAATAGTTTGATAGTGACATGTTCATCAGCCAGTATGTGAGCGTTGAATGTGTATGTGTGTGGATATCTAGAAATATCTTAAAAAGCAGTAAACAGAATCTAGAAATATCTTAAAAAGCAGTAAACAGAGATTCATGAAATTTGGTGTTAGGTTAGATGATGGGTCAAAGAAGAAGTGACTAGTTTTGGGCACAGATCTGTATCAAAAAGATTTACTATGTGGCTTTTTATAAAGTACTTGTGTAACCTTACATAGTGATATTCAATATTTTTCTTGTTGTCAACAAATTCCATCAAAAAGAGCAAAATCAGTAATGATTCATCTTAACCCTTTGTAGGTCTGCTCAACCGTTTGGTAGAGGTCACTTTGTGTCATGATATCTGGTCAAAACCAAAATCTATTTAACCCAAAATTTTTGGGCAATCTTTACCACTTGTATGAGGTATGTAATGCACAAAAAGACCATCAGATTGCATTATGGTTGCTAGATAAAGGTCGTGCTAGAGTATAAACGAACACATGTACATGAACAGAATGAGCCTCTAACATGTTTAAAAATAGGTTTTGAACAAATGAGGTCTGAATGAGGTCTGTAGAGGTCTGTAAAACATAAAATTTAGGGTCAATAGGAAAAAAATGTTTTATGTTGTCAGGGCCTCAAAGAGGTAGGAAAAGCAAAAGGAATAAATTTAAATAGCACTTTCTTGGTGTGACCTACAAAGGGTTAACAAGCATGCTGATATATCTTATTCTTCTGTGCCATAGGCCTGAAGAAATAACAACAAAAAAACATAAGCAAATCTGTGAGTTAAACTGATGCAATGGTTCACACGTTCCTTCATTACGACGAACATGGGCACTGTAGTATATTATAAGTCAATTCCACATACACCGTCCTGATGCTGCTGTAAATACTCATCAGGGTAACAAATGTGCATTTACCTGCCAACAAATGCACAATTTACACCTGCTTGAGTAAAGTTTACTAAAAACTGCAGAGCCCAGCTGTTTAGGAAATTACTGAGCCGCATATGAAATAAACCTTTGGGCTTGGGGCAGGATGCCAAAGACAAACTGGGGAATTTGGAAAATGTTTAGAGAAAGACTCACGCATTGTTGGTTTTGGTCTTATCATGGGATTTGATGACAACAACATAGATATAGATATATCTTTAAGTACAGTATAAATAATTTTGAATTGAATAAAAGTAAATCTACAAGTGGAGGAACCGCCAGCTTTCACCAAGACACCCTTTTTGCCTTTTTTCTGCTAAAGCCACTTTTTCACCCATATGTCACATATTTCAACCAAATATGGTACATATGATATTTGGATCAGCCTGAAAAAAGTTTTTTTACATTCACTGGTTGCCAATATCTTGTATCTGTGGCCCATTTTACATAGATTGGCATAATTAATGCAATAAGCACAATTTACAACTGCAATGACATGTCGCTACAGCAAGAATTTAAAAGTCTATATTTAAATGTGGCCATGGTTCTAAAATAAGTTTTGCACATTAACCTTTTACAAAGTCCTTACATTCCCAGACAGTATGTACAGTATGTAAAAATCCTGTCCGTCATTTGCCAATCAGCTTGAATTTCTATCACTGTGTATATTGATGCAGTTCTGTATCCAGATGCCGATTTAAAAAAAAAATCTAAACATTTACTTTAGTAGAATAGAGAATTGTGCATTCTAGTAGTACTCTCTAGCACGTAAACTGTTTGTTGAAGGAAAGAAAATGTCTACGTTGTTTTTATTCTCCAGGTGTTTTTTTTAACCGCAGAGTAACTGACACACATTGCATTTAACAGTGCTCCAAATCCAAAGAAGTGTCATCTGCTGCTGACTTCGACTAACAGATGCTGGTGCTCGTCTCGTGGAAGTGCAATGTCCTGGATCTGGTGGCACTGCCATATAACGACTGTATAAATAGATTCATATGACAGAGCCATTTATCTCAAGCCATGAACACATCAACATTAAAAGACAGCTCGCAGAGACCTCTGCGTTTGTTAGGGCAAGATCAGCGGTCCAGATGCCCGAGATGTAAACTTGTGAAGGGAAGATTAATTTATCTGTCATCCCTGCCTTTGACAGTAGTTATAAATCTGATTTAGCTGTAGCAGGGGCCATGAAGAAGGGCAGTTGGACATTAAGATTTCAAAGGAGTGATATCAAGAGGACTAACTCATGACTCACGATCTGCCGCAAACAGGTCAAAAGTTCTTGTGGGATGTACCGTGTGTGTGGTGTGATGTTTTGCAACTTTCGAGAAAAAAAAAGAAGAATGCTTAAAGAAATGCTCATCTCTTCTTCCTTGTGGTATTTTCCAAATGGCGCCAATCATGTGAGGCACATTGGACAAAAAGCGAGAACAGGGTGTCAAAGGAGCTATTTACTAGTAGATGGATGGGAACAGGCGATACGAGATGGTCACATCCTGTGACCATCTGCATGGGAGTCATGCTAGTTATTCAGATCGGACACAGATGCTCGGGTATAACATGAGCCTCTATGCAGATATTTGGACGCGTGACAAAATGTTTAGTGCCACAGTCCATGGAATGTCAAGTGGATTTAAACTTGCCAGCGTTTTATACAGGTTCATTTATGTTATTCACCAACATGCTGCTTTCTTTTATCATTGTGAATTCCCAGTGTTTCTGTTTTTATGAAATTAACTTGAGAGCTAATTTCAACATCGACATTTTCCTGTGTGTGAAACATTTACTTCCTTTTTATTTTTATTTGTTGGACTAAACCAGGGGGTAAAATAAACTCTTCAGGCTTTTGCTGACACTCAAATTACACTGTTCATAACACACTGCTTCAAGATGCTTAAGGTGGGGATAAAATGTCATACCACATTAAACAGCTAAATGACCTGATCACAGCGATGTGTAGGTGTAGCGTGGGTGGGAGGGGCGACACATGGTGATGAATCTCTTCCTTTGAAGCTCTTTTTTTTCTCTAGCTTGTCTGCGCTGCTTTCACTCAGATGAAACCACATTCTTTGTATGGTAAACAAGATGGTTTTGTGACAGGAACAAAGAGTGAATAGAGGTTTGTAAGGGACTCTATTGTTGTTGCATATATGGATGTCAACTGGAAGGACCATGAATACATTGAGCAGTGCTATACACTTACTGCTGCAGTGGTGGAAAGTAAGTGAAGTAAGTGAGTATACTAACTCAACTACTGTACTTACATACTATTTTGAGGTACAAGTACAGTATTGTACTGTATTATTTTCATTTTAAACTTTATACATCTATCAATACATTTCTTTTTGTTTTTTTGACCTTCCAATATGTATATAGTTAGTAGCACCTTTTTTAGATAATAAAGATCATAGACCTCTTTTTTATGTATCATTTTAGATTTAAATGACCATTATGTATAGTGCTTTTTTCTTACTTATTTTTACATTTATATATTTAGCTGTTAGTACTTCTTCTTAAATGACAATTTTAACTTGTAATAGAGAATTTTTAAATTGTTGTATGGCAAAAACTTTTTTTTTTAGATGCATCGTATTTCCTTTTTTCCAAATTGTAATATTAACTCACCATCGTCTTATGTCAGTCAAATGATTGTACAGGTTGTAAACAAACCCCAAGGTTGTCCAAACATATTTGGAAGAGAAAACCATGGGCAGTTTTTATCAAACTGACTGTTAACATCCATCACATTGTACAGGCCTACTACTTGGTTCTAAACTACAGTACTATAGCGTTGTGTGAGCAGTTTTCTTGTGCGATGAACGATTATTATGTCATTTCAGGTGTTGCTAACAATCCCTATGAATATCTGACAGCTCATTTTTATTGTTCCATTGGACTTTGTTTTATGCTGGGATCAGACGACAATATTTAGTTCTTTTGACAATGATCACCTTGTCAGATGAGGCGATCATAGTGCCTATATTTGCCATGTCTTGGTGGAGAGGCTGGCAATACTACAAGTATGACCCCAACTAATCATGGGTCATGACTTTGCATGAGTTCATAGGTTGTCGATGAGGAGGGTCAAGATACTGTCAGTCATGGCTACAGATGTTCTACGTGTGATACTGGCGGTCTTGTGTTCCGAAAAGAAAAAGAAAAGAAAGAAAAAATGATTGTAGACCTGTTCCTGGCTGTCACAAAGAGGACAGTACAGTATCTTCAAAGAGAACTTGTGATAACAAGTGTGTTAACATGTCAAGAACCTGATAAAGCTATCAGGTTTACTGTATGTAAACAGAATGTTGCGTGGAGGGGATTGTATACTCTGGTAAATGAAGATACAAAGATAGGTTTTAATAGCGGGTGGTTTCGTAATCACTGTAACTGAAGTGCTGTCTGGCACACATATGTAAACACCGACATAAAAAGTCAAAGCTGTTTTCCAGTGGGTTTTCGGCGTAGCTGAGCCGAAATTAGTGTCTCAGACAGCAAGGAGAGCACCGGCTCATTTCCGCCTCCTCCATAGGCTGATTCATGCAGGAAAACCTACTGTCAGTCATCAGCAACCGTTAACTTAAATCAAGAAAATAGTCACTGATGACTGATGGGAGGTTTTCCTGCCAGAATCAGCCTGTGGAGGCGGCAGAGATGAACCACTGCTCTCCCTGCTGTGAATGTTGCTGCTGAGAGCAGCTTTGACATTCTGTGTCTGTGTTTACATATGTGCACCAGAGAGCATTCTGTCATCCTATTGGTCAACATCAAGGAACATGTCATAGGACATGTCAAACTAGGCAGGAAAGAGGCATGCTAGACTTTTCGTTGAGGTGTTGTCGGACGTCCAAGATGCCACATTGCTGTTTTTGTTTTTGTTTTTGTCACTACAAGGCCCACAAATGCTGTAAATTTGTCAAAATCTGGCAAAATTTGTGTAGTCTGATCCCTAGATCTTAGCAATTCCATTGGTGAATTACATATTATGAATGCAATAAATTAGGGTCAAAACTACTTTAAGTAGAGGATTTGAAAACTTTGGTCATCTGCTTAAAATCATCACAGATTTTTCATCGTCAGCTGCAGTAACTTAACTGTTAATAAAGTACATTTCACTGATGTTCTCTACCCCGTAACCTCCCATACATTACAGTACAAAGTAAGTCATGAAGCACTGCTGACTTAAGTGAACATAATTACATTAATGATGGCATCAATTACTCCATTGGTGTGGTTTGGCTGCTGTGGTGCATTTTTCCCAGAGCTGTGGCACGGAGGATAGTGGGAATTTTGACATGTCAAAGCGTCCAGGGCCAGAAGCAGGATTAATGGACGCCTGCCTGCATCCAAGGTCCTTCAGCAGTAATTGCAAGCAGAATCTGACTCTATGATCTCAGCAGCGGTATGCAACATGCCAAAACAGCCGCCTTTGACAGATTGACTTCCTGCAGTAATAACTTAAGCACGTTCGTTCTCTCAAATTAGGCATCGCATGCCTCCCACACCACAAAACAGGAGCAATGACTTCTTTCCACCCCCTCTGAATATATATCTTAGTATACATTTCCCTGCTTTGACATTTCTGAGTTGAAATCATTTTTTAGTTCACAACATCTGCTTTTGTTGCCTGCATCACTTCACCTGCAGTTGACAAGTGTTGGGAAATGAAACGTTTTGAATAAAAGATGTAATATTCATCTCTGGCAGCTTTGCAGAGCAGACCTAATGAATTGCTTTTTTAGAATCTGTCTTCAGGGCAGTTTCACTGTTTTAGCAGCTCTGCTATGTTAGCCTCCAGGCCTGTGCTGGAATAAATCCCTCTGTGGTTCTCTCTCTCATTCTCTCAGTTGATAGTTAGTGTCCAGCCTCAGGACAGAGGGACTCCTATGTGCTTCTCTGTGGTGGGTTGTGTTCTCTGGAGCAGTTAAAAGCCTGGCAGCTCCACCCCATGACTGTCCAAACACAGTTGACTCTAGGCATCCACATCAAACAGAGCTCTCTACGAAGCCCACTGGAAAGTTAACCACGGGGTGCTGAGCTTATTTATTTATTTTCCACATATAAAAATGTGTCTGGCTTCAGATTAAAAAAAAAAAAAATGAAACCAAAATTTGCTCATTAACGTTCATAATTGACGAGACAACGCTGTATTTAAAGACAGGTTTTGACACTGCACCCGTTTCTACTCAGCTCTTCTGGATCAAGTAGAAAGCGAGATTCAGAGCGAGTAACAAGAAAAGACAAGTTAATGAAAGATCCTTTCAGTGTGCTCCTCAGTGGTGCTCACAACAGACATGTTGGAGCAAAATGTATTTTCCTGGCAATGTGTGTTTTATAGCGCACGCGCTGTAATCACTAATTCACCCTACCTTGAGATACTTTGGCATTGACGTTGGAGGGTAGATGCTATGTGAAAATGTAAATAAACTTTAGAGGAGCTTTGGGTCACTGTGGGATGAAATTTATAGTTTTGGCATTTACTCTGCAGTCATCATTCATCCCCCTGTCAAGACCAGAGGCCTTGATCAGCAGAGCCTCCGTTGGCCCTCAGATGACCCGCAGCCTATCTGACCAGCTGTGGTTCAGATGCCTCAGTCTGAGATGTTCACATTATTGTAATAACTGAGACTATTAACCCCTTCAGCACAACGGCAGCCTCAGTCAACTGTACCTTCCTACAGTAGGGACTATTTCTCTGATAGGAAACCGTGTGTTCAAGTGTGTGCAAGTGTTTTCATCGAGTCTGCGGATTACCCAAAATAACCAAGACAGTGTTGCTGTTGAGTTTCCAAAAGTTCAGTTTTAAAAACCACAAACACATTTTGATTGACTTCCATTGTATTGTGGTGGTGGCAGACATTTCAGAGGCTGATACCTCAAAACAAGGCTGGTGAATCTATCTGCATATCTAGATACCACTAGAGCTAAGTGATACGTTTTGTTTTTGTGATTTGGGTGAACCAACCCTTTAAGGAGGAAATAAGATGTCTTCATTGTAGCCTAGATTTGGATAATATTTGGCTACTGCTCTAAACTGTGCAGTGTGCTATGTAACAGAATGTACAGTGCTCTGAAAGTCCAATCAAAGTCTATTAATTGGGAGGTGGCCTTAAAGTAAAGTGTCAATTATTTTAAATTGCTCTATTAAAGGCAGCAATCATAACTGTCATGTTAGCGTTCGGACATATTGGCTCACGTCTAATCATGCAAGTTCATTTGGGTGTTAGTGCAGTGTAAAATGCTCACTTTTACATAACCTTGCGAAACAAATGATTCTGTTTGCTGACTGCTTGCCGTAACGCATAACTGACAACAGCCATCTAGGTGTTTTCTCACTTCAACAAGGAGAACAAAGGCCCTCGCTGTTTTTCCTCCTTTTAACAGGTGAGTGCTCCAGCTATTAATTTGTGTAGGGCCACCTACTTTAATTGGTCTTAATCTGGAGTGAGTGGCTTTGATCTCTCTGACAGTTTGACTGCATTAGCACGAGTGTGCAGGCTAATCCTTTGCGTAGCTTGTTCTTTTGGCGCAGCCAGAGGCCTGTCCAACGATAATATGTCAGCTGAGGGATAAGCCCTCATCAAACAACCAGGTCTAAGCTTCTGGAAAATGGGGTTGAAGGGCCACCATCATGCTGTGCTTCAAACAAAGATGGAGACGTAAACCAACTCCAACTTGTAGTTTGTAAGTGTCAACTCAAACCTCAAGAGGGACATTTTCAAAGTTTTTCAGGTCATGTCCTTTTTGCAAACTTGTTGTCATATTGCCCCCTATGTCCTGTGACCACACACTCCTTCATCTATGATAAACACTATTACATGGTTTTCTAACCCTGAGCGAGACTTGGGCGTTACAATGGAGCCTTTATTGCCACCACCCCACCACTGTCCATACACACTGTATGCATGATCCACATGTCCAAACAGTGGTTTTATCTGTGCTGTGTCATCTTGTTAGGAAGTAACAAGCGTATGAAGTGTTTGTCCTGAACTTGAGCTGAACTCTCTTGAATTATGATAACCATCTCACAGTCAACAATATCTGCTTTCAGGAAAGGAATAGAGAGATAGTGTTTAAAATGAAGAAAACAGCAGCACTTGTGCTTCTCCAGTGATTATATCACACATCATGGTGATTTACTTATCACGACTGGCATATCTTGACTTCAGTGATCTTTGTATTTTCTGTTCTGTGATGGAGGAATGTTAGCTGAGCTTTCCTCAGGGTTTCACGCAAAAAGGACAAATATCAGTTACTGCTAATTCAAAGAGGATGGTTAGAAAGCAAGTCAGTTTTAAAGGATATAATGGTACTAAATCAATGTTAAAATCATTGTTTTTGCACTTTTACTGCCTTTATTGTATTTTGTTTTGTTTTTATTATTGTTGTGAGCTTTGATGTTTATTGGATCTGTTTCTCTTTGGTTAAGAATATGTTGCTCGGCTCTAGTTGCTCGGCAGTAATAAAAGCAGTTTTGAATCTTTGGCTGAATACATAAAATGTTACGTTTTTAACATTTCTCCTGAGTAAAATGTGTGTTTGAAAATACTTTCCGTGAATGTGCATAGCCTTTGAGCAATTAGCTAGCTACAGGATATCTGGTTCTTCGATTTGCTTGTGACCCTGATTCCCTCCCTCCCTAGTTGCTAATGTGTATATTGTAAACAATTCAACCTAAAGAGAGATGTGTCATATTGTTTGAATAGTTGAACCGCACAGGTAAACATTATATGTTCAGTGTTAATGGCTTTTTGTGGCTTATTTTTATTATTTATTATCTTGCGACCCCTCAGACCTATCTTGTAACCCCTTATGAGTCTTGCCCTTCAGGTTGGGAACCACTGCGTTAAATGTAATGTGTTTGTTTGTATTGCATATTCACAAATATTATGTAAATAAACTCACATTTGATTCTCAATACAATAAATGCCTAAACTACTTTATCTAAATCCTCTCACCTTGCTGCTCAGACACACTGGGGGCCACTTTTAAGTGGTCATCTGGTTTCATTTGTGTTTGGGGCCATTTAGCCGATCTGTTATCCATCAGAAAATAGCAAAAAAATATTGATTCACAAGGGACACTATTGGAAGGTGACTCGCCAGTCATGGGCACAAGGTGAAGATTAATCAAATGTTATGTGTACTATCACCAGCTGGCAGCACCAGCCTCTAAGCCTTTGAGTGAGTAAGTCCACAGAGAGGCCCGTGGCACAGCTGAGTTTGTCTTGTAAAAGTGCAGCTGTCCAAGACATGACAGCTACAGCATTAGCAGGGCCATTAAGAGGTGTAGAACATTTCCAGGGAAACCATTTGAAAAATGACAACCCCCGGCACTGCTGAGATATTAATTATATGCAGCACCCGTGGAAAATATGTGAAAACAGTTGGTAAGACAAAAGACGCCTTGTTTTCTCACATGATCCCCTGTTTGTGCATCAGGCATTTAATAATAAGCAATAAACACAAGAAGGAAAAAGGGGGGGAAATAATTCTGACTATTGGCAGTAGCCAGCTGTTTAGAAACTTGGATGACTGGAGCAATGATTAATGACTATCTTTTGACTTCATTTTCCAAAATTAAACAAGAATTCCGGTTGAGAATTAGAAACGATTGCTGAGGAAAACAGTTTTCAAGCAGTCTTTTCTTAAACAATTTGCTCTCAGGAAAAAAAGGGTAGATGCAAATCAATTTCTCCTCGGAGCGTTACAGTGCAGCACTTCACCCTCACTGTAATATTTGATAATGTAGTCCTAGACTGCAAAACCTCCAGAATGAATTGCAGGAAATGTACTGTTTGAAAGCTAACGTGAACAATGTTTTTTTCTGATAGAATTACTGCTGTGTTGATTAAGAAAATGTCAGTTTCACTTTCAGTGCAAAGTCGGAATGATGCGATTTGGGGTTTAAATCTGCAGCAGTTGACTATAAAACTGGAATTACTCAAACTTGTTAATAAATGCAACAAAGCCCGGAGGAAACATCGAGTTTCTACAGTGAGCCAACACCCAAGCACAGTTTTAACAAATTCTAACGTCACTACTCGATAACCTGGTAATAAAGTGCTAGAAAGCTGAGGAGCCTGGATGCTGTAGATTTACAATTTCCTTTTATTATATCAAGTAATTGGTATTGGTATTAGTATTGATTTTCCTGTAGGTATTAATCCCTCTGATGTCATTTGCTGTATTGAGAGCATGTAGGAAACACAACATGTTTGTCAGGTGTACATTAATTGATACAATAACTGCTCACTTTGGTGCATGTTGTAAAGTTGAGATTTTGGGTAAAGGATTATTTAGTCATAAATCATTCTCATAAGACAGCTCCTAGCTTGGTGTGCCATGTTATAAAAGAAGAGAAGTGGAGGTCAGGAGGAAGCTGACCTTGTTTTGGCCCTGCACTGGGTGTTCAGGATATGGACATGTGGCTCCAATCATAGAATAACGATTAAACCGTTTACATATGGGATATTTTCAACCTCTTTATGCTTAAAGCAGTTTCATAATGACTAAATCTGCCCGTAGAGTTGATTGGGGATTAATTTGCCATGTTTTCAGTAAGTTGAAGGCATTAACTAGGATCCAACAAGGTGCCTCCTAATTAAAACCGCAAGTCCCTGAGAGTGTTATAATTCCCATAAGAATGTAGTCCATTAATTGGTCATAACTAAAGCCTGTGTAGAGTTGATTACAGTGATGGTGTGGAGCCTGGTCAGAGTAGTTTAAGCTCTAAAACTATTGCATATATAGGAGCTATTTCCTGTCCTCTCCTCAAGGGAACGGGAGGAACTTATGATGGCCACATAATGTCTATTCACAGAGCCTCATAAATAAAGAGCTGCCCCTGAGTGCAAACTATGTTTATTATAGTCGCCTGAACCTTCGTGCCAGCCCTTGGAGTTACTTATGCAGATAAATGCAGCACCATTCATCATCACTTCTATTCATAAATAGCCAATAACTCATCTCTCCATATGGAAGATTAGACCTTGGAAATGTGACTTAAGCACAGGAAGTATTCAGTTCATGAAAAACATGAGTGATCACACACACAGCCGTCTCCCCTTTACTCATTATATCTTATTCTACATGTCATTTCCCTGCTCAGCTATCATCGACGAGGCCCATAAAGAATCGTACGGGAAGTTACTCTGTGGTACACGTTGACTGAGCGCAGATGAGCTGGGGCTTTTTTTTGTTTTTTTTTCTTACTGTAGTGTGCTGCTTTGCAGAGAAGAGGCCACAGAGGTGCATAGACTGATGAGAAGGGATGATATATGTAGCGCCTGTGTCCCAGCTCTCCTCTGGCCCATTGTCATTAATCACGGCCATTAGGCTCCCCCCTCCACCACAGCTCGCCTTGTCTGCGCCCAGCCATCACTGCCTCCCTTTTGTTTCATATCCATAAAGGGAAAGGCCGTATACTTTCACCTTACCTCCCACTGCAGAGATACAGGCATGCTAAAAAGGTGCTAGCATGTGTTCTGGGGAATTAAAGTTATAATTTATGTAATTATGGTATGGAAGGGGGTTTGGTTACTCTGCAGCAGAGGTGTTTAATCTTGATGTTTATCGTTCTGCAGCATCCTCTCTCCCTCTCTTTAGTTTGATGTACTATTTTATCTTGGATATAAGCAGAATTGTTTTAATCTAAGCGCTCAGTTTGCACATTATCATCTAGATGTCTCTGCAAGCTAATCAGCAGTCAGTGCCGCTCTCTTCTCCCTCCTCAGCGCAGTCCTCACATCGTTAAGTCTCCCCCCATCCTCCATGTCATCAAACCCAAGAGGTCTGATATGATATGTGTGAACTGAAATGTGAAAGCAATTCATATCACTTTCCAAGGGCTTTGAATGTTTGATTTGCATAACTAGAGAAAATGATATTAGATGGGCATATTGATTTAATTTCATCCTAGAGCACTGTTAATTATGGTATCATAAAAGTGTCATCTCTTTATTATCGGGTTCAGAATGGGGGTTGATGGCTGGTGTTGGCAAAGCACTCGCGTTGCTACAGGAAGGCTATCATCATGGTATTGTTTAGCATAATTTTACATTATGAGCTTAGGTCACGATACGCCAGAGATATCACTTTTTTTTAAAATTATCGTCTCTCGATCAAATTTCTTTGACTTTAAAGGATTAGCAGTATCTATTCTTACTTTGTTCTTTGATACTGGATGGATGTGTCTTCTGAATGATCTGTTCTGAATGTTTTACATCTGCTTTACTTTGCATGCATCCAGTCCGTGCGCTGACTTCTTGATTTATATTCTGGTTTTAACAGAATTACATGCTGACCAGAAAAGGAGCATGTTCTTCCTTTCAAGTGAATGATTAACATGTGTCTTGCATATGGCCTTTGTGTGTTCTATCATATCTTGAAGACTGCAATCTGTATGGGATTATGGGATGCCTCTCCCTGTATAGCTATGCATGCACGTCCTGTACATCCAGTAATGGTTACTGGGAGGATGCTGAACAAATGAAGATTCCCCCCTTCCGCTTCCAGCTGAATTCAGATCTTTACAAATGGATTCTCTGAGTGCAATTTATCTAAATGAACAGTGATCACTATTCTAGATCTACCCCATCCTTAATGCTAGAGCACTATTGAGCAGATATCTCTTTAAACACAGCAAATAGGTGGTCTGGGCTGGAAGGAAGGCTGAGTGCATTCATTACTTCTCTTCCCTCTTTTTTTTTCTCCTCAGGAACACAAAGCAGTGCATAATGTGCAATCTGATAAGTGTTCTCTTGCGCATGCCAGCCCCCCCCAACACCCCATCCCTCGTCCTATACATCACTGGCCGGCTCAGCTGTGGTTTGCGAGGGGAGAACTCTGGGATTGGTGTGGCTGAAATTGATGAATAGGCCTGCGAGGGTGAGAAACTCCAGGGCCAAGCTGTAGGTCCATCCCCATGGCATGTGATGCTGATTGGCTTTGTCCTGTGCGGCCGCTCTGGAGAAGCGGACATTAAGATTAAGTGATGCTGTCGTGTCGGGGAGCAGTGCACTGCATCATCCTGGGGAAGAGACAGCTGCGGTGGTTAATCCTTCATCACCAGGGGAGCGCTGCCAGAGCAGAGATATACAGCCAAAGATAACCCTCCATAACTTCTGCTAAAGATCAGAAACTTGGAGTTTGCATCCATCTGTCCTCAATCCTCACTTAAAAATGAGAAACGAGCAGAAGTGGTGCTGCAGACAGTGGAAAACAAATGGAGCAAATAACATCAAGATGAGGTGAATGTTTTAGTGAGAGGTAATCCCTCTCTAACTAACAGCGAGTGAAGCCCGGTCATTGTGCGGCACATACTGTAGCTTCTGTGAGAGGAGGGAGAAGAAACAAGGGCAAACAAACAGAAACCCATTTACACAGCTTCTGCAATCGCTCTCTTGTCACTGGCTAACGGACAGAAGTGTACTTTATCACACGTTCTGGGTTGTGGGAATTCCCAGTAGATGGAAAATCTAGTTTAAACAGAGAAAAAAGCCACTCAGTGCGGAGCTAAAGTGGTCTGTATTTATGAGTCTGCGCGTGGCGTCAGCATATTTTAGATTGCTGGGTTTGCATGTTTGTTGTTGGTTTGATGCAGCTGTCATGATGTGATGGATGAACATCATCATGTAAAGAGTAAAAGCAGAGGTCTGAGCTCCAAGAGAAAGCCGACATGTTGTATTGCCCAGGATGAACTGAAAAGACATTACAGCATTGTATTGCCCAGGATGAACTGAAAAGACATTACAGCAGGATCAGTCTCTTTCTATCTGCTTCAGCTGCCTAAAGCAAGCCTGCTTGAACTTTACCGTTTACATTTTCCTACCACTTGTGCTCCCACTTTTCTGAATATGGTAATTTCCCCGAGAAAGCCTCTTAGATCCTCTGGGATGATATATTTGGTATGGCGGCGGCATACCTGCAGAGAGCACTTGTGACAGTGACATATTAGTTACGGTGTCTCTTGGAATCTGATAACTTCAAATTTGCCACCTTGTTAAGTTTTGATTTATGTGATACCATTTCACTAAAGTAATTGGCCTGGCTTGTTGTAGAAAATAATCAGCCTCTCTGCAGAACAAATGCTGGGCCATGCTAATGAGGCAGCCTGAGTGCTGAACTGATGCCGCCGACTGACAGTTATTAATGATTGTTATGATATACAGACAAGTCGAGATTGGACTGAGTTGGGTGAAAAAAAGTGACATTTAAAAAATACGGCATATTGGGAAGTACTAATGAAGTAATATACTGCTAGGAAAACAATCATGTGCGTTGTCAAGGCAATGTGTAATTACCCAGCAGCCACCCTGGCTGGCTGTTTGGCAGGCAGACTGGGGGGAGAGCTGAACAACCTGGCCAGTAATGGATGGAGCTCTGCTGGCAAGGGGCTAAAATGCACTAGGCAGTGACAGAGGTGTACAGATTGATGAATTAATTGGGTCTTTCTTGGGACATAAGGCGAACCGCTGCGGCATATGCTCGGCTTGTTACTTTGGAAAGTCTACTGACCCTGAAAGTGAAGCCATCCCACGCCGGGAATTGTGGCTTTTTTATTGCTCTTTTTCCTGGAGGGTTGGATTGCACACACTGAAGTGGAGTCAATTGCAATTTGTCACTGTTTTATAATAGTATACCATAAGTAGTGTTGAATTGGATGGATGATAACTAAATATTATCAACTTTCAGTGGAATTATATTGTGATGATATAATCTCATCATGTAATCATTCTACAAATTAGTGATTCAGAGGAAGCTGTTAAAAAAATTGTTTTTTCAAGTTTTTGTTTAAAAATTATGAAGACTTTTGTGTCATAATGCCAAACTGGAGTATAGCTTTTGGGTTTGAACGTCAGTTTGATTATTTTATAGATGAATTTTACAAAGTTCTTGCTCACCAGAAAGTTGGATCAAAAACTATGTGAAAGAACCAAAAAGTCCCACATACTTCTTGTTCCCTTGCCCTTGTCCTAAGACTTTCAACAGGCACAGTTTTTAAGGAGTCTTAGCTGTAAAGCATCTAATATTGTAATAATGATTTCAACTCCATAGCCCAACCCTATAGTGTTGAGAAGGAAACTTAGTTGGCAACAACATTGATCAATTAATCATGTGGGGCCTTGATCAAATAAATATGACAAACATTTGTCATCTGCTCATAGCTTTGACAATTTATATCTTTGGGTTTTAGACTGTTGATGCGTTACTATTTTATATGATATGTCTGCTGTGATATATCTACCATGACCACATTAAAGACAGACACATGTGTGGGGAAATTGACATGTGGAAATTACAGTGGCGACAGCACACAGTTCTTCTCTTATCAAATAGATGTAATTTGGATAAACTGACCACATACTCATACACACTTTCTTCACAGTCCAACAGCAAAATTTACAACAGCTTAATTTCCACCATTGCGCCATTTGACGGACTTCAGCTGGCTTATGCGTAACTCTGGTGTAACCTCATCACTCAGTCAGTCAGTGACTCAGTGACAGACGCTGTTATAGGGTTGGTATTGCTGCTGCAGTCAAACTAAAAACGGAGTTAGCTGGACCCAAACCAAACTCTTGAGTGGTGGATCAAAGAGTCACCGAAATGACATCACCGTCCTCCTGACCGGTCAAACTCCTTCGTACCTACCCGCAGCCACTTGTAGAGGTCGGCACATAGTTGTCATTTAATCACAGCGCTGCGACACCCCTCTGTCAAACCTCTCAAACGTTCTTACTTAGCCCTGACTCCTGCTGAGTGAGAATGAAAGTTCTCACAGCTGCTAACTGTCACTGTGGTCTTACTTCAGCAAGTGCCCATTGGCTGCGATCGCTCCCCCTCGCTCATCTCCCATCAAGCCGGTGCATTAGGGCCGACTGCCGACCGCATCAGTGGGCCTCCTCGGCCCGCAGAGAGTCCCAGGCCCATCACCACGAATTAAACCAGAGGCTCTGGTAGTGGCGCTGCTTTTGGTGCCACTGAGCATTACACTGACACAAATGCTGAGGATCTTTGTCAGCTATTATTTCAATACATGAGTGTGTGGTGCCTTGTCCATCCTAGTTTCTTTGAAGTTCCCATATCCTCCTCCTCCTGCTTGGCATAAATTCCCTTTGAAGTAAAGGGAAAAGCTCTATGATATTGATACTTAATTAACCTCTTGTTTTCTTTCGTGTACATTATGAAGGTGGTACTTTATATTATATCCAAGAGTGAACATGTCCGCCAAGGCTGCAGTCCAATATATATTTAATAGATATACTAGATAATGATACAGATAATAGATCATTTTAATCTGCATCTGCATCTTCATCTGCATCAAAATACACACAAATAGACACTCAACCAAATTAGCAAGAAATATGATCAAAAGACATCTGGATATCTAGGTTTACAACAAGATAAATCTCTCTGAAAGTTTTAACACATTCTGGTTAAATTTAATTGATGTTTGAACAAGTTAGTTTGAATAAAGTAATTGAAATTATTTTATTTGTTTGAAGTAGGTCTTAACTACAATATATTAAGTCTAATTTTAAGTCTACAAAATGTTTTACATGTTTGATTTGCAAATCCACAAACTAAGCACAATACATAAAGAGGAAATAGTGAAAATGTTTGATAATCCAATACCTTGCAATTTTCAGCAAGCCTCTCTTAACCTGAAGCAAAAATGAACCCTCCTTCCTTGACTTCTTCCCTAAATTTGCACCAAATTTCATTGAAATTCTGCAGACAAATGGGGCCGATAATAAATGTATAAGGTCCTCGATGGTGCTAATGAGCTCAGATCTGTTCTGTAATCGGATCATTTTCATCTTCTTTGTTTCATGTTTTCTAACCTCTCGTGGATTGATTTCTTTCAACGTTGTGTCTTCCAATTATTTTTTCACTTGAGCTGTTAATCAAGTATCGGTCAAATCTTTAGATGTAGCCCTGCTGATCTGGGAGGGCTGAGAAGTGATATGTCCAAACACATTTGATGTTGCACACTACATCCCTTCCCTACTTCTCATACGCCCCCTCCTCCAACTCCCTCCCTCTGCTCCATCTTTACACTTATCAGAAGAGACAGGTGAGTTAGTGCGCGCTCAACTTCAAACCGGCGTAATTGTTTTTCATACGGAATGAGAGCTGCGGACTAGACATGGATTGTAGAGGAACAACAGGGCTGATTAGTGAGGGTTAGATTTGCTTGCTGGCCCAATTTGACACCTGTCTCCCTGCTTTCCCCGGAAGCTGGACCTGATCCTTCTATACTGTCAGTCACACTGGTGGGCAGAGAGACAGCAGAGTAGGCGAGATAATGGATTGAATAAGAGTGGGAGACTTTACCCCTCTCAGTCAGGACCGTAATCACAGCTTGTCTTGAAAGTCTTCATGATGGAGCTATTATACTGTACTCGTGTTATCAACGGCTCGTATTTTAGAGACAATAAAGCTTAGGAGCAATTAAATCCAATGACTTTTCTATTCCATTACTGTAGTCATTGATGTAATGCTATTTTAGATGGATGGTGCAGCCTCAATGAGGTATAAAGTTTGTTACGTTAATGCATTCTCATCATACATCACAAGCTATTACAGTGTTATAACAAAATAAATATTATGCTTATTTAAAAAGTGCGTTGAATAGCTGTGTGCCCTTATGTTCTGGAAAACTAATGTACAATATTCAAAATATGCATCCCATCTGGCTGCATCTTGTTTACAGAACACAGTGGCAGCTTGGGGTTATTAATCATGTTTGTCTTAATTACCCTGCATAGCTGCTCCATCCCCAACTCCGCATTTGACCTTTTTTCTGGATCCTTTCAAACCATTAATCATGCAAAGATCAACACCAGCCAAATAAGAGTAGATTGCATTGCATTGCCTCAGCGGTCCATTTGGAAAGTAACTTGTGTATAATTATCTGCAACGATGAACTATTGGCACATCTGGTTTTCTTATTCACCACTTGCATTTAATAAAGTTAAGAAAAGTTTCACAGTAGAGTCTGAATTGACGTCTACTTGTTTACTTGTGGTTTTTCTTATTCCGTAAGAGAAAAAGAGTTGCCTCCCTTTGCAGGCCTTGCTTGCTAATGTGTCTAGATTTTCGTATATTAACGAGCTTTGACATTTTCTGAGACAAATAGTTCTGTCTCACAGTACTGTTCCTGGTTTCTTGCCATATGGCCTGGAGCGGAGTCACTCTTAATGTTAATCTGACAGGTAAATGAGAGTCTGTGTGTGGTCTATCTGTTGACGAGGGACAGTTTAGTCCTGTGGGCTTCAATGTCCTTGCCAGAAAGTCAATACCATTTACTGAGAAGTCTAACCCAGGCATCTTTTCAGACGATTTCTATTTGTCACCACCACCCCGAAGAAAGAAATATTGCCATCTTTGAACAAATCACAGAACAATCAGTCAGTATACTGATGAGATGTGCATGACGAATAGCAATTAGAGGCTTGTTTTTGTTTCAAGAAATTGATTTTAATCGTGGGGGAGAGAATCCCTCTGATGACCTCGAAAGGTGATCTGCAGATTTGTTAACCTCTGTTGTCAATTGTTTGAAAGTGAAAGTCATGTCATTTATCATTGCAAATTTACATCACACTGTGCAGTGCTGTGATATGGAGGATAACTCCCTTTTCCTACTCCTCCTCCCCTACAGTCAGTTAAACAGATGAACTATTGCAGGACAAAGATTAAACAGTAACTGGGGGTGCCACAGAACAATGTGAATGGGGCCTGACAGACATTTTATCAGTAAACCAATTAACATGATTTATGGTCGGGGGTAACCATGAGACTTGCCCATAAATACAAAAGGCAGGCTGAGCAGCTCCTTCTAAAGCGAGATGTTATCAGACTCCTCTCGATTCCGCTTTGCTGCCGTAGAGTCAGCATGCATTTGTAAATGCAGCTACTGTGCATGGAGTCCCACCCCCTAACCCCCACCATTGGGTCAGGAGTTTAAAGCCCTGCCTGAAGAGTTGAAGAGTGGGGCGTGAACTCCCGACCCCCTAAATGTAACAGGGCGAAAAGGGGAAAGCCAGTTCTTATCAGGCTTCTCCCACCCAGGTGCTTGTCTGCTATGTCCATCCCAGGAGAATGTTAGGATACCCTGCACAAGATGATTAGAAGACCATAATCCCTTAAGATTTCAATGGTAAATTTAACAAGAAAAACTCAGATTGACAGCATATCTGATTTATATCTGTCAAGCACAGGTTAAAGGTCTGACATGTGATTTACTTCACCGTAAGTATTCACTCTCTCGCTGTGTGGAATTTTGGCCTTTCCCGTGAGTTCAAGTACAGCGTTTGCTTAAGAAAGATTTACTGTTTCCCAAAAACATGTTAATTGCGCTCTGTCTTTTTCTAGGTGATGTACAGTTTCTACTCACGCAGTCAGAAGTTGCCAGGTCTTTATTGTGCGCTTGCCTCAGGTCTTGGCAGTACATTTTGACAAACGAAACCTGACAGGTGGATAATGTCACCACATTATCTGAGATTAAGATAAGAGCTGAATAGTTTTGTCTGACCAACAGTTCAAAACCCCCAAATATTTAATTTATAAAGATATAAAACATAGCAGCAAAGCCTCACATATCAGAGGCTAGTAACACCAATATAATAAACTATAATTTTTCATCTTCAGAGCTGCTTTCTTCAGCAAATTGAAGTAATTATGATGTCATCACATGACTGAAGTTGGGTCATGTGATAACACATTATTAGATTGAGATGGAAACTGGTTTGCAGTGTGTGCACAAAATGTATACACACACTAATAAAGAAATCAACAACAAGCCAGACAATGTCCGCACACTGCATACATCCTTTGTAAAAGTACACAAAACTACATAGTACCATCCAGCAGTGCTTATGATGTACAAAGATTCAACATGAGACAATACGCAATACAGCCCAGAAATATACATGATACTTTCCACTATGGTGCACTAATTCACATGAGGTAGGTAATCAAAACCCCACTCTCATACCAGGGTCCCCCATATGTAGGATTTGGCCGGGATTCAATCATATATTACCTGACTCAACGATATTCAATATAAAGTGAACACAGACAAGTGGTAAATCCTCTGTACTGAAATATTCAACAACTAATGGATGGATGCTGTTAAATTTGTACAAACATTCATTGTCCCCAGTTGTTGAATTCTAATGGCTTTAGTTATCCCGTGACTTCTCCTCTAGCATCACCTCGAGGTGCATGCTAACATGCTAAACCAAGATGCTAATGCTAATGCTAAACATAAATATTATGCCTGCTTAACATCAGCATGTTTGCATTGTTCCTGTCAACATGTTTAGCATTTAGCTCAGATGGAGCTGCTAGCATGCCTATAGTGTTGCTGCTCAATAAATATTTTTCTGTCAATTAACACATTTATTAATTGGCTAATTATGCCAATTGTAATTGTAAAGGAGGTATTGCACTTATTGAGCTTCTTTGGTCAGAAACACATGAAACAAATGTCGTCCTTTCAGCTCTCCAATAGGCTGCACACTGTATGTATGCTGATAAATGATCTGATGATGAAGTCACTTTCTTGAGATTAAAATTAGCCTCTTGTGTACGGTATATGACAGTCTGTGTTATGAGATAGCAATGATGAGTTTCTTATTCAAGTACTTATGATTAATCATCGCCGAGTGATTCTATGATTAATGTTTATACAATCCCTAAAGGAGCTGCAGGACTTCTCTCAGCATGTTTACAATTTTACATCTATTATGAGGGAAGATGGAGAGCTGCATTTACAGATCAGTAACCTTTATGATGGCAGGCTCTCATCAGCATTTTATTTTCTTTGTAACACTTCAAGTAATCTACAAATGTCAGAATAAAACAGGGCCATGAAGCGTTCTGGCTCTGCTTTTAAACGAACAGCACTCTTTGATTTAGTCGAGGGCGTTCCACTCTCATTCCTGTTTTTATGAGAGCTTTTAATTTTTATTGAAGGACGGTGCAAAGTAAATGGTTTCTCATCTAAGGGAGATTAAACGGTCTTATACAATTTATAGAAACAGGAGGGCATGAGGGACAAAGGCCTGAAAATGAGCTTTACAGCATGTCCTCTAAATAATGTGAAGGGAGGTGCAGAGGGAGACGAGTGGTGAGGAGGATGTGTTTCTCTGCAGACACATGTAAATCAATTTGTATTGATCCAAACAATACAGCCAGCAGCTCTGCACATTCATTGATTAAACAATTAGATAACTGCTGGATCTATCCAAATAGAAAATTATATTTGATTTAGCTTTAACCTGACAGTCATATGTGTTCATACTTGGATGTCCTCTGTTCTTACACCTATTTTATAAGATATAGTATGTATGTATACTGTGATTTATCAAGCATTTCACAATAGTGGAAAGCATGTTTACTCAAGTACAGTTCGATTCGAATTTCCTGAATTGATTTGATCTACCTAGCGCATTATTAAAAATATTGTTTACATTAAGAATTGACCCCAAAGCAGTTACATTAGTGTACTTTTTATTTACATCAACACACTACAGAAGTCAACATAGTATGGTGCAACTCTATAGACTCTATAGTCAGTCAGTATTGAGTGACCAGATAAATGCTTTCTTTAGTGCAGTGTAAACAACTTTAGATTTTAAATCGAATCACCAGGCAGTCAGTGTGAATGAGGTGGCTATGAACATACCATCTGTAATGTACACATCACTAATGCCTCAGGTAAACATACATTGTGTTGTAATTGTCTCACAAAGCTTTAGTGCAACATGTCTGGCGGTGCCTTCAGTGGAGCAGCTCCCGCCATTTTCAAGATCTCACACAATGAAATCTCGTGCGGGATCTCGTGGCATTTGCTGTGTAGGGTTGAAGGGATTTCTATTTTTTGCTATTCTATACTCTACGCTACTTAACTACATTTCAGAGAGAGATTATCATTTTTATTCTGCGACATTTGTCCGACTACTAAAGCTACTTCCAGAAAAGGTGAATTACCAAACTGAAAAAATGGGCAACTATAAGCTGTTCTCTGCTTTTCACTTGGTTTTCTGCAATTTGTAGATTAAATGTTACTTTCCATCATTGACTAACTTCATTTTGCATATTTTTATTCTTTAATTTAAGCAAAATGTTCATTGTAGTGTTGTTACTTTTCAGGTGGTCTTGTGCGTTGTAGCGTTAACGTCAAACTTAACAAAGTAACATTAGCTAATGGCTGTATGCTAATGTTAACAATAACGTTAGCTTCAATTGCATGAAAGGGCATTAACTGTGTAGATTAAAAAAAATGGTGCAAGACTACAAGTTACCTGTGTAGTCACTGATATCATTATGAAAAATAGTACAGAGAGAAATCTGCCACATAAGTCATTCCCATTGTACTGCCAGCACTAAAGGGGGGGACTGTAACAAGACTAGCATTATCCTTTGTTATTTTTAGTTTATATTGCACTCAGATGGTACACAGTATAAATAAATCTGTGGTTGTCAACAAGGGCCTGCCATTAAATTTCTTTTCCAGGGCCCCCTAATAGGTCACTCTGACCTGGGCCAAAGCCAGGATTTTTTAGAAATACTGATGTCATGAGTACAATTTACCCCAGAGCAACCTTAACATCTGTCAAGTTTTGTTTATATAGCTGGATTTTCTTTAATTTATACTTCTTTACATGCTGTCAATCTAAAACACAAAACTGTACAATTTAGATACTGTTTCAAAAAAGTTATTGTAATTTATATCCTGCATGTCAGCACTCTATGCCTTAATTGCACTCTGGTTAGATGCCAAGTGCATCTTGTTGTTAAGTACTTATACTCATTCAAAGACAATAAAGTTGAATCAAATTTAATCTAAAAATATCTGAATCAGCTTTTAAAAGAGGGTAATCTGTGTTTCGCTGTATATTATAAATTTCATTAGGTTGTTAAAACTCCCAAATATATTATATATATATAATATAAAATATAACAAATTATTATAGATTTAATCACACAACAATATATAAATGTTGTTAACATTAGGTCCACCTTACAGCTAACACATTAAATGCTGCTTACATGTTAATGTATCAGTTATAGTAATCATTTAATGCTATAATATAATGTAATATGGTCTGAATGAGGTCATTTCAGATGAAGCGTACTTTCATTTTGATACTTAAGTACATTTTGATGATAACACTTCTGCACTTTTACTTCTAATAATTTTTAGTGCGGGACCTCTACTCATAATGGATTATTTGTACATTGCTGTATGGCTACTTTTACAGTAGTAAATGATCTGAATATATGCTCCACCACTGGAAATTCATAATGGGGCCATTTTAAATTCAGCTAATAAAGAGAATATCATAATGTTTATAACCATGGTGATTGCTGAGCAGCATAACATTTTCTGTTTGTATTGAACGATGCCGCACCCTCTCATATTTTTCAGATCTTGGCTGCTGTGTGTCTTATTTTCCACTGTCTCCCAGAGTTTCAGAGGGCCAATAAACCATGGCTTTCAATTCCCCTGCTCTGGTGTTTTCACTCAGGAATAGGAGTGATGAGCAAACGCTTTCAGACTCAATCCTTGAGCAAAGGGCTGTGCTGACAGGGATTATTATTTATTTGTCATGGTGGACGTAATAAGCTGTAGATACAGGATGGAGGGCCTGTGATTTATTGCTCTGTCGACCGCCACTAGCAGGACGTGCGCTCTAGCGTGCAGGATGAATACCGCACTGTCAGTTCTGTCCATCCGTCACCATCACCTCTCCCCGCCGCTGCCTTTCTCACACACCCTCCCATTTCATGCCACAATACATAAACAATCTTTCATTATTTTGATACCTTCTTCTCCATATTTGTTTTCTCCAAGTAACCTGGGGCCTCGGCTTTATGTGTCCCATTATTTTGATTCACTAGCTTGAGCTGAACACCGTGGCGTTGTTGTAAAACAGTTAACAATTTCATCAACTTCAACATTACGTGAATCGAAGCTGTTTCCATTCACATTCTGGTGCTTTCCAGGCACTTATTTTCACAGTTTTAATAATTGAATTAATTTTCTTCACACAAAATCCCTCTTGACTCAAAAAATAAGCTTCTTTTCCTTCAAAGATGGGCTTTGTAATATCATATTTCATAGTTGCAGACATTGGCTATTGTTCATTGGCACCGGCCACTGGGATGGTTGTACTCCAAGTAATTATGGACGTATTTTGCTGCAGCTTTTAATGTTATTGAGCCACATCTTACAGGACTGGTGACTCTCTTGCCTCTCTGTAGGTCATGTAATCTTGTTAAAAGCCTTCATGGTTTTAGGATTATGTTATTGAAATGTCACTTAATTGGATAAACATTTTTCATGCCGTAAACACACAGTGGCGGGTTCTGTTGAGTCGCCGTGGATATTGTTTACACGGCAGGGGGATTTGCGTAAGTGGAACTGACTCTGTAAACAGCGGCTCCCACTAGAGGCTTTATGTGAAAAGCAGGCTGAGAGTGAGGCATCAGGGAAAACACTTAGCCCACATATCAGAGCTGCGGACATGTGCTTGGCGAGAGGGAGTGAGCATGTCGGTGACAGCGCTTAATTAATATGAGGAATTGCCTTTGTGTCCGGGTAAACGACTTGAGCAGGAGCTGCTTTGTTGTTTAAGCCCACTCAGCTGAGTATTTGGTGGGGGGATTTTTTGTGTGTGTATGTGTGTGTGGAGTAAGCTGTAATCTGCAAATAACATTACACTCCTGGATGGGAAGCACCGGGCAGGTCGCAGCAGATTTTCTTTCCTTGGATCAGACCTTGTTTTGAGCCTTCCTCATTTTCTCTCTTTTACCCAAACAGCAGCCACTTCCTTTTTTCTCTGCAGGCCCTCAGATGTCATTTAACACAACTCAGCTTGGTATCAGTCTCATTTAAAGGCTCATTTTTCCTCAGCAAATTGTTATTTATGGACTTTTGTTTGTTCTCGGGCATCATTACTAACAATACAGTTAATAGCAATCATTTGTTATTCGACACTGGTGCTGATACTTGGGATGGGGGCAGTGAAGTGAGAATACTCATTTGGAGGTTGAGGAAAGCCTTGACAGGGCCCATTTATAACAAGATCATTCTGCAATGTCCAGCCTATTAAATAACCCTCCATCGCAGTCTAATTAGCGCTCCCTGATGTAAACGAGTCTGAATCATGGAGTTGTGTGATTTTCTCCTGTAGAGCTCATTGTTGATGTCATCCACGCTTCTTTGAAATGGCTGAACTGTAGAAATGCAGATTATGGATTAGTACCACCTTATTATGTATGTTATAGTGTATGTTTCTTTGTCCTGAGCTAATTATGCCGTAATTTTCCAGCATCCCTCACATGTGCTCCTAAATACCATTAAAGAGCTCTTTAAACCTTAAATGCCTTTAGGGTCTGTCTATGCAACAAAAAACAAATTAAATCTAGATAATATGATGTTGTACCAAAGTATGTTACTCTTTAAACATGTCCTTAAATGGTAAAATATTTGGACTCTTTAAGATCTTTTCAGATTTTTTTTATCGACATTCAGGTTAGTTATTTGGCTAATAGCACATATGTAATCTTCCTGGAAAAACGACTGTTCGTATAGTTGTTTTATTTAGATTTAGTTCCTAAATAGGTCACATACAAGTTTTATTTCTTGAAATTACTGCTGAACCCATCAGTTGATTAATTGATAAATCAATAGACAAAAGAAACTGAAAAATGTGATGGTCAATTAATCTTTCTATGCCATTTATCAAGCAAAATATATATTTTAGGATACTCAGTTTTCATGTGTTATAATATCACTGCACATTTAAAATCATTGGATTTTGGACTGTTGGTTGGACAAAGTTGAAGACGTCAGCTTTAGGTCTTGAAACTTCGGTATTAAAATTCAATCAAACCCCAACCTTATGTTGACCCATATAATTCATACAGTAGGCTTTAAAATGTCTGGAAAGATCAGTAAAACCTCCATGTGGAATATCTGAGTGCCCCTCTCTCTCTCTACAAAGTACAGTTGACTTGCTGTTTATCAAGCCTTAATTAGTGATACATTTTCTACCCGTGATGTCTATTGATGTATTTGAGAAGAAAAGGCAAATTGAGTTTTAGCCTGACCCGAGATCCAATCCCTCTTGAAAATGTTCACCCTCTTTACCTCCCTGCCTTTCTCAATCTCACCTCATTCACTCCCCCTTCTCCTTTTCTCTCTTTTTGCCATGCGAGGCTAGGAGTGGTCTGAAGAAATGAGGTGCAGCATTAGTGTTTTTTTTCTCTTTTTTGCTTGCCTGTGCAATAGAAAACACTGCACGTCAGAGGCCCCGTCAGCAGACCGGGGAGATGCAGATGGGAGGTGAAAAAGCTCCCCGGTGGCAGTCGGGCCCTGCTCGGATGTGATTGCAGCCGCCGGGATGAAGTCAGCACTGACAAAGTGCGCCCATTGATGGATGGACAAAGCCGGGAACTGGATGTGAGAATGGATGGGGCCAGAGTGGGAACTTAACACAGACAAACAAAATGAAAGACAGAGAGGAATTACCTGCTAAAGCATTCCGGCAATACAAATCCCAGAGCAATTTACTTACTGCTAACTGAGCACAGGAGGATTGTTTGCATTGGTACAAGTGTGCCTGACAGCAGGAATGGCTTTCATTCAGTTTATAGAGGTTGCCGGATTTTACACTATTGTTTTATGATTGCCTGTTTTTCACATATAGTCATATTCATACATATTAAATGAAAGCATATATTTCTGCTGTATATATATATATACACACACACACACACACACACACACACACACACACACACACACACACACACACACACACACACATACAGCAAGATAAAGACTACAATTCAAATAAACTGATATTTAGGTTTCTTGATTCAGCCTCTTAATTAACATTATTACAAAAAACAAGACTGATGAGGGGTTAATGGCTCATCATTACAAACAGGACAGAAGCTAAAAGTTATTTTGTACACTATATACCTTTTATAATGTCATTATATAATAGTGATAATGGCCGTTCCAAGTTCAAGGAGCCCAAGCTGACATCTTCACATTGCTTGTTTTTGTCTGAAAATCGGGTTCAATACACAAAGATGTTCAATTTAAAGTTGTATGAAACATAAAGAAGCAGCAAATCCTCACATCTCAGAAGCCGGACACACCAAATGTGTGGCATTTTTGCTTAATAAATGACCTCAGAAAGTAATCGATTGTTAAAATTGTCGCTATTTTCTGTTCTTAAGCACTATTCCAAACTCTATCTAGGCTGTGTAAAGGAGCTTTAAATCGTCTATGTGCTCGAGCAGAGTTTAATTTGTCCTGCCTCAAAGTGGACTGTAAAACACAAGATATTTTAGGTACCTCATGGCCTGAACAGAACTAATAACCCCTGAAACTCAGGGCCAATAACCTTCCCAAATCCGGGACCTGTGTGGGGGGTAGAAGAGTTTGCTCCCTAGTTGAAGAATGAATTCTCATTACCATTGCACTAGCACTACATTAAATGTCAGTGTTGCTGCTGGATGGGGCCTGGAAGATTAAGACTAATGCTGTTGGCCTCAGGAACTCCGATTAGAACTATTCTCATTAATCAGAGTCTCGGAGATGGAAGCAATTTAAAGCCCCGGTCCTCTCCGAGCACGGGGCAGGGCAGCACCCTGTCACCAACGAGGGGCGACGCACTCGCATCCACTGACTATCCGTTCATTACTGTCGCCAAGGACACGTGAAGGCCAGTCACCCCTCGATCCTCACTTCCAGTTCATCTCACCTCAGAGGATCTCCTTTCACTCACAGACAGATAGTCAGTTTGGGGTAAATAAAACTTTGAAATGTCTAACTTTGCACCTCACTGATAAGATTGGGTTTTAGTAGTCAGCTCATGGCTCTATTCGATACACTCAAGATATTTTAACAAAGTTGAAACTGTTACTGCCTCCCTAGGAATAAAAACAATTTAAATCCCTAAATTAAAAAAGTTTTGCATGCAGATCTTTCTCTTTTTAAACTGAAGAATAAGGTGTAGATGAAGCAGCCCAGTCTCCCTTGGAGTTATGTTCATAGTGGATTATTCTACCTATGCCAATGCTAATTGCTAAACCATGAAGCAGTGTGCTTTTTATGTAGTGAGAATGGAGTGGATCTGGAGGTTAAGGTAGTGGATATGTAGTACATAACTGTCAAACTCTTTCCCTAACTTCAAAGCTTCCCGAATCAATATTTGTCTACTTACAATGGGTCAAATGAATGTGTGTTATGTGAAAGGGGTCACTCATGGTGCTAAGAACCTCAGATAATTATTAATATATTAGGAGTTCCCCTCAGTTTTTGGAACCTTTTAGTGTATTATGGATTATACTTTTGGTTTTCCGCCCCTTAACTCCTCTCTCACCAACCTGTCGTTGTGCTGTGCTTGTTTTCAGTAAAAAGGGTAACTATAAGCTACTTGTCCAGCACCAAACACTTAGAGACGAGTTAGTGAAGGAAGAGGAACATCTAGCAGCTGCATAACCAGATATTTTTTTCTCAGAGACAAAACAGAAGTAAGGAGAGTGAAAATTTAATTTAAATTTGTTGGGTGGTCAGGTGGTCTAAATGAATCTGCTGCAGAATGGCCTGCAAGGTGTATTAATAGGTAGTTGGCTATTGTAGAAATACATAATTTAAAAACCTTTTTATATTGAACATTTCAGAAAAATGTCAAAGAACATAATTCTTTTATAGAATCAACCAAACTCAACGTTCTGTCTGGCATAAAGATAAAGATCAAATGTCTAACTTGTCTCCAAACACCTCAGTTAGCTTTGCACAGACTGATGAGAGTGTTTTTTTGCAGAAGGATAAGGATATTCGTTAAAGCTTGTCAACATTTCCGAGTTGCAGTTGAGTTAATGGATCACATTTACTCTTTGAGTGTTGTAACTGGTCTGATTTAGTCATTTTCCCAGCTCCCCAGTGCACATTGTCACATTTTTGTATTGTGACATATATATCTTATGATTTGTGTCAGAGTCCAAGGTTATCCATGTCAGTGTGGCAACAGAGGGGCAAAGAGAAGCTTTGAGGTTTAAACTGGATGCAACCTGTGTTTGGTTCTCAATTAGCACCTGTCACAGGAGACAAGCTGCCTGGCTCAGGCTCTCTGTGACACTCAATAGATGTGCTGCTGCTTTGTAAACCACCGATGACTGAAGCAACTTCTTGGTGGGAGTCAATGTATTCTGTAAACAGGGAGGCAAACGGGAGTGAATCTCTCATAAATCTTGTGCTGTAGCGGTATCATTTCCTTCAGCTGACCTTGGTGAGGTTGTAAAATGGGAAGCCTGGGTGGCGAGAGGGAAAAAAAGCGTCACATGATGTACGGGCAAGAGGAGCGAGGTGCATCATGAATCAGAGCTGCCTGTGATTAGCTGTGAAATCTTACACATGTGAACTCTCTCCTCGCTGTTGCTCATCATACAGACTATTTACCTCCCTTCTCTTTTGATCTGGCAACTTTGGCGTCACAGAGAATGAAAAGCTGAAAAATAACGTCCAACATGATACAAGTTTGTGGTAAGAAAAGGTCAGAGATGGTTAGAAATATTTCTGGAAAATTAGTTCCTCCATGTAGGCTGCAGACCAGAGCCATTTCTCTCCCCCATTTGCGTTTCAAACAAATACTTATCAACAGGCCATGAAGTAATCAATGAGGATAATCCATCTGGGAGCCTGTCGATATGGTAATGACTCTGTCTCATCGTTATTGCTACACAGCCATAAATCATTCGCTTTACCAGAATGCTTAGCAGCTGTTGCAACAATCCCGTTGTTGTGTGGAATAAAGTGCTGCCTTTTGTGATTAATGCTTCAGCATTGTGCTGCGCTGCACGCTGATTGTTTTCAGATTTTCTAAAAAAGCTGGACAGATTGTATATCAATAAGTCAAGGAGCTCTAACAAAAAGGTAGGCTGCAGGTATATCACTCACACTTATTTAATGCTATTATGCTTTGTTAATGGTGCATTCATACATACAGTTGTGCCATTTTGGTATTAAAGGAACAATTCATAATCCGAATGTAAAGACAAGGGTCAGAGCACTACCAACACACTGACACAAAGATTGATTGACTTTGTATAAACTGAAGGACTAATAGTACACAGCAGTAACATTATTAATGCTTTCTCATCTTGTTGAAAGCCTGTTTTTTAACAATACTTTGGGTTAGCACAGCAGGATAAAAGGACCGTTTTCAAATTGTGATCAGTGAACACACAAGCATAGAAAATGCTCATTTTCATCATTAAGACAAAATAATGTGAATTTAACTTCTGAACCTCATACTTACGTCAGCTATACTGTTTGCTAAAAGTTATACTTGTAAACAACGAACTAATTTTTAAATGTATGTAAATGTATTTGCAAATAACATTTTTAAGGCTAACCCTAACCCTAACCTACAATCTCTTTTTCGACATGACACGAAAAAGTTTATATTGAATTGTACTTATCTGTACAACGCTCACTGGTAGATCTGGTGTTTTGTGTCAGTGTGCAGGGCTGCTTGGACTGTCACTGTTCTGCTGTTCGACATCGGCTAAAAGAAGAACGTGCATTTGATCTCTAATCATCTGCTTGAACTCAAAATGCTCAACAGACAGTGTAAAGTCAAATGCATGTTTGCCTGTTTGTTGACTTTATAACGCAAATGCCTTGAAACATTAGTTTGCCACTCGAGGGGCAATGAAGGCAACGTGAGTGAATGGAACACAGTTAGACAGGATTTCGCCTGCTGAGTCCTATTCGCTGAGGCAAGAAGCAGGTGGGACAGGAAAAAGCGTGGGCAGGGATGTAAGCATTACTCTGGAATCTAGCGTGGCTAGTGGGCTAACAACATCACTCCATTTGAAGATGTCCCTGTTCTTCACAGAAATAGATGGGAAGAAAAATCCATGTTAGCTCAAATTTGTTTAAACATGATTTTTAAAATAAAGTGTTATACCCAAACATCCAGCCTGACCTCCTCCCAATGACTTGTGCAGTATAACAATAACACACTTCCTGGATTGCAAAAGACATTTCCATTTCCAATGAATCTGATCCAGGCGATGATTATATGATTTCCTCCAAAACATATTTCAAACCTAAGAGGAAATATACAAACCTATTTGTTGGAGACAGGCTGCTATAATGTGTACATGTAAATCACATTTTTTTTTAAATAAAGATACAAGTGACTAGTGATACATCACATTAATGTATTGGGTCAGAGAAATTAAGTCACTGCTGCTTTTGTACTCTTCATATTCTGCTAACGCTGTGCAGACCTCAGCAGCTCCCAGCAGATGTGAAACATTTACAGAGCGTTTGAGTTCTTGTCCACAGTCGTGTTGTACAGCACGCAGGGCCAAATCTTAGACTGAACTTAATTTATTTTGGCCTTGTGTTCCAGGGCGACAGGAAGGAGTTGCAGACATACTCTTGAGTGAGGGAAGACAGACAATTAAAACTGATAGCACTCGTCCACATGAGTGTCAACAGCAGCCAGGATGGAAGCAATTTATTCAACCAATCATCCAAGTACATGAAGTGTGCCGGTGTTCTGCTGCTGCTGCTGCTGCTGCTGCTGTAGTGGGACGCTGGAAAATGTGATAGTTGTTTCCTCCCTATGAATCACTAGAGGCAGGATGCTCGCCGGACGCAAAGTGGATTGTTCAGTGTCCTGATAACAATTTAAATCCTGTTATGGATAATGCCGGGTAATGCCGTCGTGGAAATTGAACATGACAGTCAAGCGATTTATTATCTTTGTGTTCTTAACCTTGGATATCGGATTGTTTGTCCAACCATATCCTTTTGATCCTCTGGAAGGTGCACTCTTGATGCAAGCATGCATTTTTCATTGTATGTAGATTGTACTTGTGTACAAGCAGATAAAGTGCTAGAAATGGAGAGAAAATGATGCATGTATCCGCAAGCACAAAAAGGGATCGGTGAGAGTTATGACAAATTGTCCCAAAATACTTTCAGATGTCACACACAGCAGGAGATATAGTGTATTTATCTGTGGTGAAATACCATCGCATTACGCTGTGAGTTTTGTTTAATGTCGGAACAGTTAAATCTTTCATGATGCAATTTATCACGTCGTAATTTTAGCCACAGGACAGTTTCAGAGTCAGACAGTTTGCAGATGTGAGGCAGTTGTGGGGGTAAGAAAACAACAGCCATCAAATAAATCACTTGAACAGCTTTCTCAAGCTCTCTTGAATGAACAAAGCCTATAATCATGTTCAACGCGTTACCTCGTTAAAGTCATGCCATTTGTATGAGTTGTATGAGTTAGTGAATAACAGATAGTTCCTTATGACCCAGAGGCATGTGCTCAAGCCTATCATACTGTAGCCTCTTTCTGTCCAGCTGCTTTTTCAGGCCCAGCTGGTAATTCCAAAAAAATCCACAAAAAATAGGCCTCCCTTCAGCCCCTCATCATTGTTGTCGAGAGTTTCCTCCCCCTCTGGTCCTGAGCTGACACCAGGGCCGGCCTTTGGTCTGATTTAAGACCCTGGCCTACTGATGACCCTGTGTGCTGCTCTCTCCCTCCCTCCACTCTATCTCTGGCTCTAGTTTAGCTTGACTTAGGGAAATGCTTGCTCATTCTCTCCAGCGCTCATTAATCCATCGAACAAAGAAAGGAGCTGAGCACAAACACTGTTGTGCGTAAATCTTTAATGTAGGGCTTTTACTTTTCTGTCCTTTGTTTTACGAGGCCACAGCTTTTTGTCGTTAGCAGATTTTGAAATATATTCCGCAGCTATACTCTGAAAGAACAGATTATTGCTTCCAGTGCTTCAGAGGTTTGTTAGCACATTATCTGTTTTCCTGTCAGACGCTGGGAATCATGGCGATCCTGACTTTCCTGCTCTTGACTTCTTGGTATCAGAGTGCATGTTTGATGATTCATGTGCTCCAAATGAACGTCATTACTTTAAGACAAATGACCAGCCCTTGACCTTGACACTTGGATTCTTGTAGACTACTAGTTTCTGGACAGAGATGTGTAGTCTGTAAATACATAAATATATTATTTATGTGTGCTTAAGTTACTGCTATTGTTGTCTCAGCACATATAAGGCCAGAGCTGTGGCCTTGGGCCAGGTGGCAGCACACTTTGTCATGTTTTTTCATTCTCATGCATAATTAAAAAACTTAAATTACTTGCCATGTACAAAATTATAATGCTGCAGGAAACAGACTACATGAGAATTTATTTTCTTTTCCATGAGATTGACAGGAAATCAATTAATCCTGATGTATTATTTTATGCTGGACAGGCAGTGGGCTCCGGGAGAGAGAGGATGGAGATTGGCTACAGCTGTTCTCATTGGTGCAGCCATATATTATAGCTGGCGTGTGTGACAGCTTCTGAGGAAAATGGCTGAAGGGTATCAGGCAGGTGACTCGACTGTAAAAAGAATAACACGGTGGGATACAAACTGTTTTCAGAGACTGATATAAGATTTGTGGTGGTGAAGAGGCACTTTAGTGCTATGCTGCATACTGTAGGTTTTCCCATATTTTTTCCAACAACAGTTTTCTGTCACTAGTTATGATGAAGCTTTCTGTAGCTCTTGTCATTTTCTCGGTGTGTGCCAGCAGTTGTTGTCATACAGCTTGTTATGCTCAGACCTAATTTCAAAGATATTTTTCACGAGTTTTACCAGAAACTATTGTTTATATGTTCAGGTTTTTAAGTTTTATGAGATGCGTATACTTGTTTAAGTGAAAGTAACATAAGTTTAAAACATTTTTACCCAGTATGTGCCAATTAAGTCCCTACATTGTAAAATACCACAACAAACTTTGTGAAATAATATTTTTTTTTTTTATCATTATCTCAAAGTAAATATATGAGCTTTACAGTTTCATGCCAAAGTAGTCTATTTGCCACATTTCAAGCAAATATTTCAGCCATTTCAGGACATATAATAATGGATTCAGGTGTGTCCTACAGTCCTTTTTGCTCACTGAAATACTTAAATTATGTTGCAGAGATAGATGCAGCATGTATTGTATTTGGATTAAATCTCTGTGGAAACTTCAGTTTTTCAGACTTGGAGAATAATAAACACATTTATACAGGAAAAGGGTTACTTCTTCCATGTTATGCATTACATGATTTTTTCCCTATTACGTTTTTATCTCCCACACAAAAATAAACAAATAAAATGAAACATGAAAGTGAAATCTTTAGCTGAGGAATATACTCCCAGGTTGGAGGCCTGTTCTTCTTCTTCGTCTTGTTTATGAGACTGAACAGCAGACAGCCCGATTTAAAAGGCAAATGTCTGCCGTCAGATGGAACAGCTCATAATAAATGTGCCAAGTTACTGGTCCGCTAGTTGCACGGCAGCATATGATTGGTGTATCAGCCTCTGTTCTTGTTAATGGAGCTCTTTTATGAATGAAGGGAGATGCAACCACTCAGTTCTTGTTTATAGCCAGTTGAAGCATACAGTTACTCAACTCCCTCTATCATCACTGTCAAAATATCGAGCTGTATGTTTTATTTTGCTTCCATAAATGCTACAGAGTCAGTTTGTCACGATCATGGGAAGAGTACAAATCAAACACATCATCCCTTCTTTGGTCGTAATATCTATTAATACGCAAATTTAGAGTTTTCAGTGATAGACTATAACGTTAAATGTACACTGATGATACTAATAGTGATAGTTGGTAAAACAAATGTTGAATTATGTCACTCATTCATTGCATCACAGGTATAACAAACATATTATTGTACAATTTTATACTGTATGAGGACAAAAATGTTTTAAATATTCTTCTTCTGACAGAGAGAGATCAAAATTAATATGGGAAACTACTCTGGCTATGCATTTAAAATCACAAAATATGATGTCAATTGGATTATGAGCCCGCCCACTGGGAGTCAGATTCAAAATTTCCTGGTGGATGACACGTGAGGTGACACATAGCAGATAACACAATGCAGAGTCCTGCAGAGGTCAGATAACACTTAAACGGCAAACCAGGCGAGCCATAATACTCACAGGCACAATCTCAGCGAGGATGAACACAAATAAAAGGAACCAGGGAACTGACGGCAGCCGGGTTTCACATTTGCACGTTTTCACGTTGTCTCTGGGTTAATTCATTGGATGAATCATTGTTGCACATGATGTGTCATATATCAAAGGCAGGGCATCAGTAATCTTTGCTCAAGGGCATGGATAACAGGCAGATAGACATGTGAATGAGATGGAGGGGGGTTGGGGGAGTGGCTCATCCCTTTCTGCCATCACCGCAGTGAAGATAGAGGAAGATTTATGGGACATTACAGAGCAGGCTGACCATCTTGTACGTGGACCCCTCCCTCTTATAACCTTCTTCTGATTTTTTTTTTTTTTTTTTTAAAGCTGTAGCAAGTAGTTCACTCACACATCATATTTAGTAAATTAATTGGGGTCCTGTTTTGTTTTTCACGGTAGTTGTAAGCACCTCCGTCACCCTTTGTGTTTTTTTTCCAAGCTCAAGTCCAACTTTTTGAGAGCCATGCTGCTGATCCCGCCCCCTGATGAAAGATTGGAGCTCACTGGGTTCAAGCTCAATGATTGACACTGATAAAACTGCATGACTAACTCTGTGTTTGGGCTGCCTGACACATAAATCCATCTCGTGCTGCGTGGTTGAAATAATCTTAGAACAACCATCAAATTTCTCCAGGGATTTCAAAAACAAAGAAGTATAACACAAGCATATCTAATGTTCAGGATATCTGTATTTGTTTTTACACGTTAGCAACCCATTGACGTTCAATAAACACAGATGGTTTGGAATCCATCCAGTTTACAAAGTGCGGCACAAAGCACAATAGTCTTACGCATTATTTAATTACAGTCATCTGTAATGCTGTCACTTTGACTCCACCTTTTTTGCATTGTACAGCGCTGAATCGCAAAAACAAAGTCTTGCGTGCAAAAGCTACGTGACAGAAATTAGGGACAGTAATAAGTATACATTTTAATTGAATTTGATCACTTGACAGAGAGCTGTTATGGGCTGTCTGATGAGATGTAATGTGATCCACAGTGATTATAACTGTGAGGACAGATAATCACTGAGGTACACAGTGTCATTTGATGTTTCCCCAGCTTTCCTGGAAGAGAAATCATCACATCTGCCTCACAGGTCGTAGAATGATTTTCTGAGGATCACAGCTGGTGCCCTCCCATGGGACGTATTAAAGTGTTATCATCCGTCATTACAAAAAGTCTTTATAAATTAAATGTTTAACGTCCCTTTGGGTGTATCAAGTGCACTGCACACAGGGGAACAACCTCTGAGTGCTTTTTAGCTTAAGGAATTTAGACGTGCAGTTTTTAGAGAAAACTACAAGACTTTAACTTTGTTGTTTTGTGCTATAACACAAACTTTTATTCCTGTACAATGCCAGGTAGGGCTGCTTTGGAAATAGGCATCACGAATCAGCATATCCTTGGGGAGCAGACATTGCAGACAGTCTTTAGAGTACCCAATAATTTCAGGAGACAATTACAGCGTACAATACCTCCAAACCCTCTAGTTTCTTTTGGTGAGTTTACTCTTTTTTAATATTGAAGACAAAAAGTAGCAGTCATATAATTAATCTAATCTTATCTCCAACATTTTGTAAAGGATTGTGGTTTGTGTACGTCTGCACACGCTGTTCATCATGCTGCCCTTTGGATGTTCCCTGTAGCAAGGGAGCGCCATCTTTCACATAACTCTGCTAATTGACCTGAGTGACCGATGAGAACTGAGTGAATTATAACATCTACAGCGAGTGCTCACTTGTTACATAGCAGTGTAAGGAATCTTGTGAAAGGCTATGAAGACATTCAGAAATGCGCACCTTTTCTACAATTGATTTAGCTGCAATGTTCCATTTAATCACTGAGTCACCTGTGAGTGAGCGTGTTCAGCCTTTACTTGGGTGACGTCTACAGCCTTGTGATATACATCACAGTCAACGAACTGAAACGGGACCAACCACAGGACCAGCCACAGCCTCGGCATGTGTATCAGGTTGCTTGCCAGGAACTATTGAACTTTTCTTCGACAGGTCATTCAGACTGACAGCAGTGAAAGGACAGTGGGATCAACTTAAAAGCCAGGAAACAAAGTGAGTTCGGTGACTGTTCTTCACATCTGATCCACCACAGATGCAGGGGTTGGTGTTCATGTACCTGTCAGGAGCTGTGAGCAGAAGGAGGAAGTGGCTGTGTTCGTCGGGGGATATCCTTCCTCTCTGCAGCAGCGAGGGAGAACGCCCTGCTCACACAAAGGGTAGCCTCACTCCTTCGCGTTGTTTATTTTTAGTCATAACATCCACTACAATTGAAAGTATGGGTCAAGGTGAGGCTAGGACACTTGTGAGGGGAGGGCGCCTGAGGAACAACAAACAGATGTTCTTTGATGATAATTGCAGAGAAGGGAAAAGGAGTGTGGAGGGCAGGCTCGTAAAGCGCTCACTTGTTGAGGCCATCCCTCCTGCCTCCTGCCCCCTCTGAAGCCCTGTGGTGCTATGTTGTTTAGCCCCAGGACTCAGAGTGTTTCTGCTGGTGCCATTACCCTTACCTGCCAGAGGTGACATCTGTTCAAAGTAGCAGCCACAAATTTGAATGCCAATATCGTTGCCTTGAACCGACCTGGAAAAGAGGGGAGAAAAAAAGTTTGTGTCACTCAGTGACAATCTTTCTTAGCATGAAAGGTTAGGGAGCCACAGCCCTTAATCAAGTGTGGCTGTCAGCAGGCGCCCTTTAAAATGGAGCTGTAAAGACAGGCTGCCAGTGTTACAGCCGATGAGCACTTGCTCTGAATGATTGATTTGTGTAAATCATTTTCTTTTTGGTCCCTCTCTCTCTTTTACGAGCATCAGTAGCGGTGGAGGATGGTGAGGATACCATCATGGGATTAAGTATTGCTCCTCCAGGCTGTCCTGGTGATTAATGAGCTGCCACAGCATTCCCAACTGTCAGTAAGAGGAGCATGGGTTCAAACCATGTCTAGACTGATGATACAACGGATAAAAATCAGTTGTGTCATCATGTCCTGTAGTTCTGATGTTGATTTAGCAAGTTGCCAATCACCCTCAGAGCATCGTTACACTCTGTCCTGGAGGACTCTGGTTATATGGAGGTCTCAATTGCAGTATCTCAACTTTGAGGCAATTCATTAGAATTATTGCTTTACATTACTGTTTTAAATGATGTATGAAGTTTAGCTTTTGTTTGTAACACTATATAAGATGACTATCAATAATCTTGTGTTTTATAATAGCTATTCAGTTTCATTTTAGCATTTTTGATATGCTTGTATTACCCTCTTCTTATGGTAGCTCACCAGGTTATTCCCATCAGTTCTCTTCGTTCTGTTCTTATTCATATCTTAAGCATTAATGCCACTGATGAGAATCTTCAAGCAACATTTACATGCATATTGCTGCAAAAGACAGGTGGGGCAAGAAAAAGTGTGGGCAACATTAGCCAACATTAGCTTCCCACAAGTTACCAAACACTTTATTCATGAATCCTCTATACATATCCATGTTTTCACTGCCAACCTTGTAGCATCTCACCTTGTCTGCTGCTTGTTTTGCAAAAAAACCCTCCAAAAAGTTATACTGTATCTCAAATTGCCTGGGCTTTAGAAAGCCATACTATTCTGCAGACCATGGTTTACTAAGATTACAGTTTTTGAAGTGAACTTGGTGGAATCAGTTAGCACCAGGAAGCAAATGCACCTTGTGGACTTCCTCATTGACATGAAAAGTGCAGAAAAGCCCATTAGTAACACTCCCAGCTCTCTGCATTGGCCTGGTACAGACTACAATGTGCCTCATCTGATTCACAGTCATCAGCCTCTTTTTAAAAACTGTTAGCACAGAGTGCTGTTGTACTTGGACACTATCTTCCTCTTGCTTTTTAATCAGCACTTTCATCTCTGATATTGATAGAGATGTCAGTCTCGTCCTCACAGTTAGCTGTCTGTCTTGTTCTACAGATCCTCCAGAGATTCTTTATGTCTTGTTTCAGAGATTGTCCCTTGTAATGTCTTTTGACCTTTTGCGTCTGGATAGCTGAGCTGAGAGCTTTGAGCGAAGCGAGGAAGAGGGAAATTGAGCCGCTCTACATCTATCCCTCCCCGAGGAGTGTCGTGTTTCTCTTTCCACCATTTATTTGAAAGCTATCATTTCCTGGGATTCATCGCTGAAAAATGGCATTGATTCTCCAGATGATAGATGCTAAGTGTCCTTCTATTGACATGCCTATTGACAGGCCTGTGTAAATTCTGCATCTTATTACCCCCCCGGATAAATGATACACCTTGTGAACAAGGAGGATGTAGCTCAGTCGATGCCAATGTCTGAGCATCTCCTACAGCGGCGGGTGTCACAGCTAAACAGTGTTATTCATTTAGTCAGAAAACACCTTATCAGTCACTGTGCTGACTAATTAAACATAATAAGACTGACGGGAGATAATGTATCTCTGCAAAGCATGCAGACTAGGAAATAAGAATGACTACAGAGGCTTTTATGCTACTCAATGCTGCAGCTAGGAAGGTCAAATCTTGATCTAAAGGTGTTTTTGAATCTAATATCCCTGTCTGGAAAGTTTGCTGTAGCATTAAAATGACTTATGTAAAGCCTTAAACCTACTGCATGTGCTGTGAAGCAACTCGTTTCTTTACTGCATTGTTTACAAGGGCTATTTTTCTTTGACTCTGTAAGGTTTATTGCATCTTAATCCTACCCTTTTGTAGCGCTGCCTGCAAGGACGTTAAATAATGTCCCACTGCCAACCGTTTTCTCTATCTCAATTTGTTTTATAGTAATACACAATTTAACCTTCAGAATAGCATTTGCAGGTTCATAACACTTGGAACAGGTGTAATTTTTCTAACAAACAGAGCTGCAATGTGACCCTATTTGTCTCTGTTTCTTTATAATGCATTGTATTAATCTGTGGGCCATTCATGACCCATTATTTCAGCGGGACAATAATTCACTCGTATTGTTCAGCTTCACTGCTGAGGAGAATCTTTCTTGTCCAGTTGTGCTTTAGTGTTCCACCATGCAGCTGTTGTGTGGGATCTGTGGGAGTTTTGGCTTTGTAGCTCTTTGCACAAGAATCCATGAACCATTATATGTTATGGAGAGCAGAAGGGGCTGTTGTGTTTAAGCCTCTTGTAAATGTGAATTTCCTGGCTTGAATGCTCTCAGTGATTTGTGTTTAAGGTTTCTTGTGGCTTTTATCCCTATCAAAACATGGAAACACTGAGAATTTATCATTTTTTATAATATTCTTGCTGTATGCTTTGTGCTGCTTACACAGCGCACATACTGTAATTATAGCTTAAATATGAACAACTTGTGGATGTAAGTATGGAAACAAGCCATGATCCATTAAGTAATTCTATCTGTTTATGTTTTAAACAGAGAATACCAACTTGTGCCCTCTAATAGGCAATTTAGAGTACCTCAATTTAAATGCAACAGGCTGAAAAATTACTTTATACGTCTGTTATATCTGTTCCTAAACCAAAATTAGTGCACTCCTAACTGAGTGGATATAATGTAATATGTCTGACTGTCATCAGTGTTGTTGTGTTTTGTACATTTATGAAAAGTGTCGTGTGGAATTGTATATTTAATTGTATCATTTCAGCAAGACAATTTTCACTTTCTGACTAGAGTAACTGAAGACGTCTACATTGAATCTGCAGCTTAAAGCAGAGCCATGCGGTTACCGCAGTGAGATCTTAGTTGAAGCTTGGTGCAAACATTTCTTCCCCTTGTTCCGAAGATAAATTAGCAGCTTTTAAATAATGCAGTGAACTCTAATTCTCTTTGATTAGTAGTGAGTTAGATGATGGCGACCCATTGAAATTGGTCATCAGCATAAATAACGAGCGAATGAACTGATAAAATGCAAAGTCCTCGGCCATCATAAATCAAATGGAGTCCACTGGCCGTGGAAGCGGGTGGAATTAGAAGTCCATGCTCCTATTAATTATGTTGCCTTGTGAAGGCGACAGCATGATAAATCAGCGCTGAAAGGCCCTTCACTGGCTGAGCCGGAGGAGTTAGACTGCCTGCAAATTGCTTTGTGTATGCTCCTAATTGTTTCTTAAATAACCCACCTTTTTGAGGCAGGTTGGAAAGGTAGTCTACCAAGAAGGGTCAAGGAAGTCAGAGCCACTGATACTCTAAGATAACGTTATAGAAAACCATCTTTCTTTTTCTCTATTTGTTAAACTAGTTTAGCCACTATATACTATAAAACAAGTGAATAAAGTAAAACACATAAACAGCAATGAAAAATGTGGACATACATTTGTTGTTGATTCTTCCAAATAAACAATAAGAAAAATAAGTGAAATAGAAAATATATCATACAAAATGTATAATTATGCATACATGTATATAAATGTACAGTTATTTAGACTCAGAGGGGGCTCATGACAGATGTTAATGTCTTTTTTCTTCTTTTTCTCTCACTTTTTCACTCTACTGTTCATCGGCCAACTTAAAACTCAATTTGCTTCATCTGTAAAGAATTTTTTCTTGTGTTTCAGTGTGTCACTGACATTAATAATAAGAAATGTTTACGCCAAGTTTCCTCATTTATACACACACTTCATTTCCTTCTTTGCCTATTCGTGTGTGCTTTGCAAACATACGCCAGCACAGCTTTTAAACTGCTTTAGTGTACCTCATCAGAGTCATATCCTTTATTCACGTCTCTCTTGTGTAATATTTCCCTGCAACGGCCTTATTTGGTGGCCAAATGAAATCAAATGGATTAAATTAAATTACTTCAACTTTTGAGGCATGTAATAACGATCAGACCTCTGAGGAGCATGTAATTAATGTGAATGCTGAAGCAGTCATGAGCTATTAGTCATTAAAGTACAGCCTGCTATAAAACTGTGTGAATTTGGCCCAGGAATTTAATTAGTATTTGTTGAGCGGTGGGCAAAGGCCTAGCATGAAATGTAGAGTTTCCAGAGTATTTAAAGGGAATATGCAGTTAAACTGTGCATGCTGCCTGAAATGCCAGCAGTCGATGCAATGTCAGTGTATGGCTTTGTGCCCGTGTCTGCTGTCAGTGTGTTTGTGATGAAGGGCTTCAATGCTTTGAGTTCTTTGATCTACTGTTAGTTCTGCACAGGAAGGTGTGTGTGTGTGTGTGTGTGTGTGTGTGTGTGTGTGTGTGTGTGTGTGTGTGTGTGTGTGCGTGCGTGCGTGCGTGCGTGCATGGTTGGGCAACTACTGATTGATCTCATTATCAAATATCAAATATCATTTCCAATTAACCATTTAGCCTCTAACACACCAGAAAATTAAGATGAATGTTAATTGCAAGTTCCCAAAGATCAAGGTGAAATATCAGCAGCACGATCAGTTTTTTTATGATCATTGCTGCAAATGTTTTTTCAAAACATTTTAAAAAAAAAAGATTAAAAGTCCTCTGTAAAAAACACCCCAACCATTTGAAGACCTTACTGATTATCATGTAAAAGTTCCAGAGAGTAAAAATGAAGAAGACCAATGCATTGGAATTTCTCTTAGTTTCCACTCATCATACAGACTAGCTTACTAGCTAGCCTGGAAGTTAGATGCTCTCCTACTCTTTATTGCAGGTTTAAGTCTATAAGCCACCCTTATTGTTCCCTATTATGTCGTATGACACTGTCAATGATAATCCAAATGTTTAGTGTCAGGTATTAGATTAGTTCAGGTTTTGTAATTTCTTACCTGAGGGGCAAGCATCGCCGGAAGAGATGATGTCTTTGTCTTTGCCATTATCTCAGTTTGGCCCTTTTATGCAGAAAATTGTGGGCATTTAAAAAAAGTAGATGATCCTGACTGGTTAAATTTGTGTAATTTTTGTTTTGTTTTGTTTTGATTGTAAGGTGTTGAATTCCTGAAGGAACTAATGTATTCATTTTGGTCATTTGTCTGAACAACAGCTATAAATCTCAAATGATTCAGTTTACAATCGTTTGAAAAGCACCAAATGTTTATCTTAGAAGCTGGAACCAGCGAATGATAAATGAACACAAAGAAAAAATTGATTCTTAAATTTGTCAATGGTGCTTTTTCTGTTAATCAACTAATCGTCTCAGCACTAGGGTGTGTGTGTGTGTGTGTGTGTGCGTGTGTGTGTACAGTATGTGTGCGCCTGTGTGAGTTGGTGCCCTTCTACTGACATTGGGCCTCTGCTAGATGTTTGAGTTTAAATAATGCTCCTGTGCGGTCGGAGGAATAATGGTGTGGACTTTCATGACATTGCGTCAGAGCCAAGGTGACTGACTCGAGGACTGATTGCTGCCTCTGTCTCTCTCTCGCTCTCTGTCCATCCCCCCTTCTCACCCTGTCAATAAGCATCCTCTTGTCTGATGGAGTCACATCAGGGCACTGCAGCTGACACCATGGTGTCTTTATTTCCTGCAGCAATCCTTTTACAACACACATCAGTGGTGATTAATACACTGACAGCAGCCAGGAGGTTAACCCCCTGCTGCCAGCCAGCCACTGTTACTGACAAACACACACTACTCACCTTACATACCTAACAACACCATACTACACTTTCTTTGATATATACTGTGTATAATCAGAGAAGAGAAATGATAGGGCAGCATCTCCGCTGCTTGCCCAGCAATGTACACTTTAGATATGATTGATGGGAGCAGATACTTGGTATTCCAAAACTGTCTTTTACATTAAACCAAATGGTTGCTCCTACTTGCAGCTGTCTGCATGGTTATTAAATCGGAGGTCTTCCGATTTAAATTTATGGCATCCATTACTCAAGAATTTACATGTCCAGGTGTTGCATCTGTTTGGCTTCAGGTAGGGGTCACTTTGATTTATTAATATCCACGGTTTCATCTGCTAGACAATCACTGACATATTGTCACTTAGGGCAGCATGTCTCTCTGTTTTTTAACAGCTATGACAACGTGCGTGTTATTAGCTCCCTGGCTGATTATGCAGACGTGCAGACCAAACATGTCATCGTCTGTGGGGCGAGATTACACACAGTGCTTAATGCTTATAATAGCCAATAAACAGCAAATCATAGACTCAAGGCTGAATGAGGATTTCTCATTAGATCTTATCAACACCTGCTTAATTGTTGAACATCCCAGATAACTTATGATAGTGGCGATAAGTTAACAGTCTTCAGGAGTGATCGGGCCATCTGGGTCAGTGAGAGCCATATGTTCACACTTTGTTATTGTTGCACAGGTTCATGACGACAGTTTGTAGCTCTGTGCTCACAGCTTCATAGATCCAAGAAATGTTGGGTGAAGCAGCTTGCCTGAGTGCAGAAATGATCAGCCGATTAATCTGCATCTTATTTTCTCAGTTAATCAATTAATCATTTTGCCTATAAAATCAGAATACGATACAAAATACCAGTTTAGGCACAAGGTGAAGTCTTCAAATGTCTTATTTTGTCAGCCACAGATATTGAGTTCATGATCATGTGTGGCATATACAAATGTTTTACATTTTTTTAAATTTAAATTCTCACATTATAGAAGCAAATCAAAATATTTGCTGATTAATTTTCTTGATCAATGGACTGATTGTTGCATAATATCCTGCTTTTCTTACCAGAATATGCAGCTTTTTTCCCCATTTTCTATCATTGTAAATTGAATACCTTTTTGTGTAGCTCAAAGAATTCATTGATTAATGATAGTTGGACTTATAGGAAATGGAAAGGATTATTAGAATTCATTGATTAATGATAGTTGGACTTATAGGAAATGGAAAGGATTATTTATTGCAGTCTTAACTCACATACTAGACAATGTAGCCAGACTTATTTGGATCACATAGAATCTTAAAATATTAAAAAAAACTACAGCTGCAAGTATTTACATGAAACTTTCAGGACTCTTTAGACTTCTCTAAGTGACAGCCAATCTGGATACAAGCAGGGAACCACAACCTGGTTTGGTACCAAACATAACTGTCTCTCTGGTCAGTGTGTGTCAGCAGGATAGACCACTGAGGGCCATAGGTGGCCCAGTTGTTAGGACATAGCAAATGTCACAGGCAGAGGGAGAAAGCATCCCCTCGAGTCCCCCAGATGCTGCTCCCACCTCTCATCATTAACTCTCACACTGAGATAGTAATTAGGGCTCCTCGCGGCATAAGACAGATTCTGCATCAGACCAAATTTTCTAAGCTGTCATTCTAATTATATAGGCCGGGGTAAGATGGATCAGCTTGGCCGTGTGTTAGTATTGATGTCAGTTAATCATGGTGACTCGGCCCCAAGCCACACGGCTCTCTGCTGTGTCCGTCCGAAGGTACAAAAAACAATGAGGTGGAGTTTGTGGTAGAGGTGGTGATGATGATGCTAAAATTACCATTTCCAAAGTTGTTTAAATGCAATCAGCTCTATCTCATGGCTCATAAACTAAAGCACAGTGTACATTCCAATCTGACAGTACTGTGCTGTGACTCACTGTAAGACTTAAGCTGCTCATTTAAGTCTGACTTTAGCCCCCGCTCCTCAAGTAACTGGAAAATTATAACCTTTTCTGACTGTGCGAGCTAGGACATGTTAATTGGATTTGACAAGGGCATATTATGCACAACAAATATGCATAATTCGGCAAAAATGGAACAGAAAATTGGAAATAAAGAAGAGAACAAAGTAGATGTACATGGTTGGGTAGTCTGAATGTCTGGTATCATATTCTCTCCTGCCGCCTGCATAAAAAGGCAGAGAACTGTAACAATGGGTATCAGTGGAAAGTGCTTTAAAGTTAAAGCTGATGGATGGCTTGTCAAAAAAAATAATTGCACTGGTTGGAAAGTGGGTCTGCGTGCTTAGAGGGGGGAGAGCAGGATCTACAGAGAGGATGATGGGAAGTGACAGTGGTCTGTCAAGACGCAGTGGCTGCCCAGAGTAGTGTGAAGCCTCAGCTAGAAGGTGGCAGAACAGAGCAGGCTGTCAGAGCAGGAAAGTGCCTTTAATACATTGAAAAGAAAAGGAATCCGCCTGTCAGACCTGTTCAGCCAGTCGAGGGAGGAGGAAGGAATATGGTGGAATAGGTGTAGACGTGGCAGAGCTGGGTGAAGCTGGCGTGCCACTGGCCTGGCTACAGGTACAAATCATGCAGTCGAATGAGACGGATCGTCAGCTACTCATGGCTTCTACCAGTTACAACTGGTTCCTTTCGCTGTGACAATTCATTAATCAGTTTGACAGATCTGGCCTTATTACATGGAATATTTGACACTTGAGCAATTGGATTGTCAACTACATCCTATTATAAATGCAATTCAGAGGGATTTCAGACACTCTTGTTGTAATTCAGGGATGCCTGTTATCTTTGAGGACGCCTGAGCTGACCTTGGGAAACGAGTAACACTGCTTTAAATTTATGCAATATTAGTAAATATACATTTTTGGATATGGGAAAAAAACATCTACACTACACCACTCATTCATCTGCTTGGTCACTGCCCATGCATGATACAAAAGTGTCAGGCTTTGATTGGAAGAATGATATATAGACTGACCTAACAAAGGTTCAAGTGCCCAGTAAGACAGACAGCTAATAGATAGAGAAGCAAGAGCAGCCTCATTTAGAGAGGAATGGCTGTTTGTGCTGCCAATATGACAAAGGGGAAGTCGACAACCATTGATCCATGCTCACGGATGACAGCTTAAAAATTCAGCAATAATCATGACAAATGAGGAGAGGCACCACAGCCAGAAAATTATCAATAATCGGCGGCTGAGAGGAAATGCCAAGGTCAGAGAGAAAAGGCTACTGAGGTTCTGTGTGTGTGGACAGTGCCAGGTGATATATTGGTAAAGATAGGGGGAGAAGCCTTTAAAGTGAGCAAGAAGTTAGAGAAGTATTAATTAAGTTTTTGATCCCACTGGGACACAAATGTCCCTCAGTATGGATTCCTTGCTGGACTGACTGAATGCCAAGGGCAAAGAGACCATTATGTAACAGGCAGTTTCTGGTGGCTTTGATCCCTCACATGGGAGATGGTGGATGGATTTGCTGTATCAATAACTCAATCCCTTTTCAAGAGAAACCTGAAGAAGGCTGAGGCATTAGAAGCATCGAGTTTCATGACAGGTCAGTACTGATGTGGGCTCAAGCTGGAGGGAATTACCTATTCATTCATTCAGTTTTGAGTCGCCTTTCCTGGTCAGTGTTGCACTGGCAAGTAAAGCAGCCAGAAGTATTTCTCTATTAACTTTTTTCAGCAAGGCAATTGCCTGTAGGGAGATGAAGCACTTCCATGGTGCTTGGTCAGGCCTGAAATCTCCTTGGTCACGAAGGGAATACCACCAATGAGAATACAGCTTGGACACATCCTTACAACAGCTACTCTCATGCATCTTATGATGTAAATGTGATGAGAATTATGCCTGTTGGTTCCAAAGTCTGACTTGGAATTGATAACGTTTATTGGGGAATTTAGCATGATGGCAAGAGTCCCTCAATATGGACATTAACTAATTACTTGGATTACAAAAATAAATCTTAACATTACTGATTCTCTTGTGTACCAGCTGCTAAATATTATCCTGTCATTTCTGAATAAAGCTGTAAGAAACATTATGTAAAAGACACTTGTCTGAATGACAAAAAGCCATCACTTAAAGCCAGGTCTGAAAAGAGTTTCTCAAACTACTTCAGCTGGCACCTCTCAACTCCCATTACAGATCTCTACACTGTGGCCTGTGAAGCCGCTTTATGGAGAAATTTAATCAAGTTTATGTCTGTATCTTAATCTTTCATGCAGCTCCTAAAGCTGATGACTACTGAAAATCGTTTTGGTAAATGACTGACAGAGCTTTGTTTTATAGCTCAGTTCTGGTGTCACCACCCACATCTGAAAACAAAACATATGCTGCTGCAGTGTCTTCCTCTAACCAATGGTCAGTGTCTAAACCCCTCCTTCTAATGGGGCAGCTGCTCCTTCCTTAAGATGATGAAGTAAAAAAGTAAAAAAGAAGCCTTTTCTCATGAGAAAACCAAGGCTTCAACTTTAGATGCTGGTTCTCCATTCATCAATGGTCACAAGTCAGATGATTAGCCAAAAGGAAAACATCATCTACAAACATCGGTGTCACCAAACCGTACACTCTCCAGATGTTGGTGGTGCCTTGATATCCATGACTATCAAAATGGAAGAGGCAGCAGAATCCGCTGCCTACACTGAACATCTTCAACTTAATGCCAAAAAAAACACAGACAATACTTGCGAAAAATCCAGTGATGCCAGTCACTGAGCTGCAGTCAAAACCCCTTGCCCTAAATGTTTTTTTAATTTATGTATGTAAAAAGAAGACAGTATTTATCTAATTCTAATTCTAGTAGATGATGAAACACTGTAACAAATTTTAATTTATGAAATTCCTGACAAAAATACAGATTTATTAGGTGCATTGTATACATGAGGTGACCCTGGTGACTTAACTCTGTAGTCATTATCTGTGATGAAGTCAGTGACTTGTTGCATAGTTGGGAAAGTTAATTGTTACTTCATTAGACTTTGCGCTCTTTTCATTTAGGCTTAGCAAGTTGCATAACACTAATGTCCTCACTTATTTGCAGCTAAAGTAGAATAAAAGGGGAGTAAACTGTAAAGCAGTAAAAGGAGTTGCTGACACAGCCAACAGAGCTGAGATGCAAATTGTATAATGCAGTTGCAAATGCACTTTCTTTAGATCTATTTACATCCACTGAGCACATCACTTGTTCAGCCAAGGTTCAATGGGCCATGAGGTCAAAAAGACAAGAGAATAATTTACTAGTTGTGTCACGCTCCTGTGATTGAGTCGTCATTCTGGCTTGGGGAGTTGATTTGTGCCCCCACTGTGAAAAGTGGCATGTGTCTGTAGGTATGCACACTTCAGGGGAGGTGCGCTTTCTCGCATCTCAGGCTCAAACTAGCACGCTGCTAATAACAACACGAGATATTAATCCTCAGCTGGTGAAAATGATCGTGCAGCAATGAGAGAAACCTTGGCGGAGGCGTGAAACAATTAAGTGTCCGCGGGAGCTCATTTGTCGAGATGTGTTTTGCGTCCTTGCCAGGTCTATAGAATGTTCACATCCATTCACACAGAGTTGCACATTTTTAAAATACTGTTAGCATCATAATGTTATACGTCGCCTCAAGAGGGATGATTATTCTGTCATACTATTGCCGCCCAGACGCTGCCCACACACTTCCTTTGCCTTTGCTGTAAGGATAAAGCACAGTTCCTGTTTTTCTGGGACCATCTGTAAGAAAAAAACAGCCCAAGGTAAAAATGATGACTGCAACTTGGCAGAAGATTAAACAGGCCCTCCGCAAAAGCCATTAATAATTCTCATATTTTGGAAACAGACCATACATACAGAATCTGTGGTATTTAATCTCCTCTCTCAGCGAATAAAAAAAAGGTCAGCTGGGAGGGAGAGACTTTTTTTCTTCCCCGGCCCAGAATGATGGGCCTAGCTTTTCCAAGGCACTCCATTTGTCTGTCAGGGCTGTGAGCAGAGCCAGTGATTTAGTTTCCATCACATGAAGCTCATGTCCGGTTGATGATACTGCCAGGCGGGATATGGGGAGAATTTGTCACCTGGAGCTTTGACAGGGAGATAATTGCTGATAGTTAGCAGAATAATAGGATATGAGCATTACTAGCCACACAGGGTTGAGAAAATATTTGTTGCTTACACTTCAGGGCACATTTTCCCCACATCATTTAGGCATTTGCTTTGTTTACAGTGAGATAATTTAACCTAATCAGGGCTAAGCAATTAAGGATTTGGAAAAAATATGTCTACATATAGGATTGTTTCATCACAATGCTGAAATATAAGCTATCATGTTAATACTTGAAGCGTATTTAGCATGTGATGCTGTTATTTACTCAGGTGCAACAATGGTGTGGTAACTGCTTGAGCTGTTTGCTTTAATGGTAAAATAATGAAACATGCAAGTGAAGAATGTGCTACAAGTGCCTGTGGAATTTTCTTGGGGAAAAAGAAAAAAGAAAAATGAACATAAGAAACACAACTTCCTAATTTCTCCTTACCCATTTAACCCCTCAACAATAAAGATGACCAGAATGGAAAAATAAAGCCTACGAAATATATAAAAAATATATAAATAAATACAAAAAAGGGTAACATAACTGACAAAGTGTTATCTTTGATAGCATTATATGTATTTGTACTGTAGGTAAATCACAATGTTGTTTATATACACAGAGTGAAAGTAAAAAATTGTGTCACAGTGTCACGCCTTCTTGTATCTGCCTGTGTGTCATTGTGAATATCCACAGGTCAGGCAAGAACCCTCTGGCCCATCAGCAGGTCTCACACAGCCTCAACACCTCTGCCAAGCAGCATCCACAAACAGCAACTCTGCCTGTGGCTACAAACAAGGCAAGGCACATCAGAGCACAATACGGAACCATTTCAAACTCACCAGGAGCTGCCGTTCCCCCCAGTTTAAGGCAAAGGTTATTTTTCTCTCATTATTTCTTGGTTGATCCTCGTCTAGTGCCAACTCTAACCTCCAAAGTGCAGCTGTCAGCGAACACAACGCATGCTGTTCAGAGTTTTGGCTCTTCTTGGTTTTGGTATTGACAGGATTTTCAAAATCCTCACATTCCCAGATTGCAGCTGGTCTGGGAGTTCATCTAGGGTCTCTTAATGTTCTGTCTTAAGGCTAATTTGGACATCTTTAAAACCATTCAGCCCAATTAGTTAGACTGAAAAAGCCAACTTTAGTATTTCTGTGAAGTTGTACTATTGCCCCAAGTGCTTCTTGATTTCCCTTTCTAATGGTATTGGCACCACATTGGGAGGATAAGTGTTATGTGTTTTACATTCTCTTCAAATATGAGACAATGAACATCTTTGTTGAAGCTTAATTTGACCCAAATGTTGGCAAGATGAAAACACAGTCTTCCTTGATTGACTTACAAAAGAGACAGGTCACATTAGACAACCATAATAGATGGAGCAGCAAAAAGGAGCGCTGCAGATAAGGGAAATGTGCCAGAAAACTCAGCTGTGGGGGTTAGGGAATAATCTCTCTATAATAGCCAGTGTTGGGTCAGAGAGCAGTCCTGGACGACTAACCCCCCCCACCCCCTCCTGCTGTCCTCCTGTGTGTTAACTAACGCTCACCAGAGTGTTGCCTGAACTCAGGGCTGACAGAGCCATGGAGTGGGATCCAAACTCTCAGCAGCTATGCGACCTGGCTGAACCTCTACCTACTGCCCCTCAGTGGGAGGGGGGAAACTGCTGAAGAAGTCCTCTGAGCCAGCAAGAGTCTGATTTAGGCAGATTTAACCCCCTCCCAGCAAAAAATACAACTTTGAAATGAAACGCAAATTGTCTCTGCTGGGAGCGCCCGTGAATTATTTACTGCTGTTGTTTCAGTTGTTGGGTTTTATGTGCCATTTGTGTACTGTATAGTTAATGGTGTGTATTTCTGCCTTTTTTTCTTTCTTTTTAACTAGAATACATAAAAGGATAAATCTTTTTACCATGAAAAATCTGAAATTCTTATCGCCTTTCCAAGAGCGTCTTGATGCATGGATGGAAATATTTTATTCCCTCCTAGACTTGAAGGCCGTGGACATGAGGCTTTTTAAAACGATGATGTGGTTCATATGGTTCAAATGGGTAGGGGTTGCAAGGCATGTAGGTCCCACCCAGTAACAGGGTTTAGCCCTATGACTTGCCTCATTCTAAATAGGCCTAATGAAGGGGGGCTTTAAGAAGACTCCAGCATGCAGCCAGGCATTACCGATTAGGTCAGTGGAACGGCCGCTGGGCTGAGCATGATGGATGACTGGTGGAATGAGTTTCTGCCTAGCGGTATTGTGAAATCTTTTCATTGTCACTGACGGCTCCTATGAAGGGGACTGATAAATGAGGGAGCAAGTGTCAGAAACGCCCTTCTTTGCCCTGCTGCAGCTTTAATATCTGCCCAACAGCAGCAGAGCAGAAAGTATTGATAAAAGCAAAAGTTTTCAAAATAACCACAGTTGGTCACAACCAGGCGGAGTGAGGTAAGGGATGATTAAGGCGACCGGACTAACCCAGCGTTCGGTCACTGTAAACACCAGTCGAGGCCAGTGCCCATGCTGGGAAGAGGGAGCTGCTTTTTATGGGGAACGGGTGTTACCTCAGTGACACTGCGCTGTGATGAATGTGTTGCCTCCATCTGGTTTCAGCACATGTAATAAATATCTGGACTCATGTTTGACCTCTCTCACTTAGCAGACACATCTTTCACATCAGGAACATCCAAGAGGGAATCACGATTATGGTTGTGTGCAGGGAAGGGTACAAGACCAGTGCTTTTTTGGTATTAGTGCAACAATAAACAATGTACAACAAAATGCAGTGTCTGTCTACAGCCATGATATCATTTACCCTGTTGACCCTCTTTTGGTACAGTAAATTAATTAATCTTTAAGTCTATAAAATGTGAAATAATACTTGTCAAGTATGTCAGGATCCCAAATTCCTTGAATAGCAAAGTCCTCCAAATCAAAAAGCAAAATATGTCAGGTAAGGTTTAGGTACAGAAATGACTTGATTAGGTTTAGGGGCCTTTTGACATCATGGCTACAGTAACAACCACAATGTTAAGGTTGGGGAATGGTTGTGGCCATGGTTTATAAAACGATCTGAGTGTGATCCCTTACGTTAAAATTGGGTGTTTTGTTGACCCATCCATTTACCTTAATCCTCTTCCTTTGTTGCTCTGTATTAACATCACTGGATTTCCTTTATTCGCCTCGTCATAGTTACACAGCCAATAGAGGGCTTTGTCATGTGAAATTGAACATATTTAGTTTTGGGGCTCTTGCTTGTTTCTTTCTTTGGAAGAACAGTCTCAAATTCTTGCATTTGAGAATTTGTTATTTTTTTATTTATGTTATTTAATAAATGACTCGAAGGGATTTATCGATTATCGATTATATTTTCCGTCTGTTCACCGGTGGATTAATTGACTAATTGTGTCAGCACCAGCCAAATGCTGGTAAAAAAGTTAAGTGTTTGGTAAATCAGCTTCACTAATCAGCCAAAAGAACAATGGTAATCTTGAGTGGTTGCTAAAATTTGAACATTCACTAACCATTTGGCCAGTGGATAAAACAGTTAATTTTTCACCTAGCAGCAGTCCTTTCAATGGATTAGTATTTATGAAGCAAGCAGAGAAAGAAATAATAAGTAAAACATGCATACAGGCACAGCTTTTCCTTTATTCTTCTCCTATCTGCAGCTTTGTGGTCTGACCTTGCAGCTTCTGTGCCCCATCCATCTTAGGCTGTTTAGCCATTTCACTGGATACATACTGCGCAGATTAACACAATTCATCACCACAATCATCCTCGATTCATCACCCTTCCCAATGAATGTTTTGACATCTAGTTAATTTTCTGCTGATGATTTATCAAATTATAATTACCATACTCTGAAGGAGTCATTCATTATGTTGATAAATGATAATGATGCCAAAGTGGATTGAATTTTAAGTAAGTTCTCTGTGATTATAACATATGCGTTATTGTGAGTAATGCTTTACAATTTGGTCCCCTCCAGCACTAGAAAAGTCCAGGGACTCTGTTAATGTTGTGACAATCAATGCAGAAACAGGCAGGTTGTTAATTCAGTTTTTCACTGCAAATTGTTGAGCTAGAGCGTGCAGAGCATTAAAAAGTTCAGATTCAAAGCTCTGATTTAAGGTGGTTCGTAATTAAAGGCTGCACTAATTCAGTCAGGGCTTCAGTTACGCTTTACGGGAGCAAAGACTTTGTTAATAGCTTCAGGTTTAGTTGCAGTGCTCCAGTACTTTATCAACAGTTCACTTGTTCATTGAGCCTTACTACTATGGCTAAAAAACAATCAATATAGAGACTGGTCAGCTATGCATACCACAAGACAGATAATCTATTGATTAATCTTGTAATTATTTAATTAAAATACTTATAAGGTGGCTAAATTGTCAGCAGGGCTACAGCCAACAATTATTTCCAGTATCAATTAATCTGTCACTACTTTCTTTGATTAATCTTTTAGTTGTTTAATCTATAAAATGAAAAGTGTGAGAAAAGCAACCAGTCTTCACGTTTGAGAAGCTGGACCCAGCGAATGTTTTGCATTTTTGCTTGATAAATAACTTTATTGATTCATTGACACACTGTTTCAAGGCTGGTAGTAGATAATGGTAATACTGACATTTAAAAACTTAAATGTATGATCATGTTTTTTCTCTGCACCTTCCCTCTGTCAGTTACTGTTACTGTCAGTAGTTGTCTGACTGCGCTTTGCACCTCTTGCTTCACTGGCTAATTGGAGGCGACTCAGATTGAATTAATTTTGTGCACTGCGGTTGGTATGCAAAAGGCGTGATTCCATTGTTTTGTCTCGAACGACCGCATGTCATCATGCAGGCTATGTTGTTGGGCAATTAATTAGTACAGTGTTCTCACAGAGTGTTATGAGGTCAAGTGGCCATTCCCCTTTCAGTGGTTCAATGTCAGCTTCTCGTTTCAGTGAAGGCGGTCCTTTTCAAGGGTTCTGATGATTGTGTGTCATGGACCTAAATAAAGGAGATAGACACAGATAGTGTTAGGAAAAACATTGACCATCATCATTACATTTATTCTTTTGTATTTCTTTTAATACACTGATTAATAAATTATCATCATTGTGATTGAACTTGGAGTCTCATGCTAATGTTTTTTCCCACACTACTGTTTGTATTTACAGTCTCTATAATATGACATGAAAGTGTATAAGTAATAAAAGTGGCTGTTATTAAAGAGACAGGTTATTAGCTCCATAAAATCTGATGGGAACCAAGGGTAATCCTTTAAATTATTGGCCTCTAAGATATTTTTCCTCACAGGTCCCTACTTGCCAACAATCTTATTTGGCTGTCCACTTGCATGTATCACCTATCTCACTAGTGCCTATTTTGTCAGGCTAAGTGCTCAAATTGAGACATTTTTTTCTCACTTTAAAATACACTTTCATCTATTAAAGGAACCTCATAGCTCCTTTACCTCTCACTATCCTCGTCCCTCTTTTCCTCACTCGCACTGGCCCCCAAGAAATGCATGGGGGGGTAACCTTATGAGGTCTCGCCTCTCCACTTCAGGCTTGTCAGCCCCAATCTGCAGTCATTTGGTGTGAAATGTGCGCCTTGGTCCAGGGCTCCCAAGGTCAGGGCCTGGTAATTGATGTTGCTTATTCATCTGTTTCCTGTGTCTTTTCTCCCCCCTTACACAGAGGCCTTTGTTTGGATAAACTGTTTGAAGATTTACTGTAATTCTTAAAGGCCCTGAGAAGTGTCCCCCTGCTGCCTGAGCTTAATGTCCCTGCCTCACTGGAGGCCCAGCACTGATGACACACTGCTGGTCTTGGACAAAGGCCTGTTTTTCTAATACAAGATGGAGTGAGCATCTCCCCGCATAACAATCGAGGCAAGACTTGAATGAGACTTACAGTCACTCTTGTGTGCTCTAAATCAAGCTGAAAATGGTTTGTAAAAGAGGAAAAATAAAAAAAAGACAATTGAGTTTTGTATGCTGTACATGAGTTTTTCTCTCTTTGAGTCCAACTAATGAAAAAATGACATAACAGATGGATATATTGTAGGGTCTATTCAGAAATACAAGAAGAGCTGCATCTAGTCCAAAATTACATGCATATCAAATTTTCCTTCCCCTAAATCTTCTAAATTGCCTTTTCTTTGGCAGAAAATCCTGGCAGCAGTGCCAATCTAAATCAGAATTTCCAAGAGCTCCGAACATCTCCAAACTAAAAAAAACAACAACTTTAAACATGAGCTGAAGTGAATCTCCTACAAGCACATGAAGTATCTGTATCGCCACTTCCCGTGCCTCTGCAGCACAGTGTGCCCTTGATGGCTGTCACCCAAGGTGCAGATAAACAATGGGCTCATTTGAAAACAAAGAAATGATTATGGGGGAACGTTTAATCCCAGTTTGACATGTCAGCAGGCTGCATGGGCGACAGCTTTCAAGAGAGGCTTTGAAGTGGCAATCTTTTCAGATTCTTGGCTCATTACACAATAAAGAACACTTCACATGTAACTGAAGTGGGCTGGGAAATGATGGTTAATGATGTTTATGGGCTCCTTGACTTGCAAGTGAATTTAAAAGACTGGCCATGATGTGGCTGGCCGGTTCTTTTTAAATAGCGGAAAGGTAAGACTTCTGGAAACATCTCAGTCACTTAAGAAGTTTACTCTGTATTCATATTGTCTCACAAAGTTATAGGCAGGGCTATAGCAATGATATCATACAAAGAAATAGCTTGAAACTGAGGTAATATGGAGGAAAGATATTTTCTAATGATCCAACATTTCATGTACACAAGAGAAATAAACATTGATAATCTAACAAGAACATTTATAACCTTTTAAGAAATTGATAATGAAGAGAAAGTAAGTCAATTATATCATTACACACAAGAATTCAAATTCCTGTCAAACTCACTTTTCTGTCTTGTGTGACCTTTTTGCCTGTGACCAAGTCAGAGAAAACCCAACCTTTCTTTCCAAATGTGTTGAATTCCTATAATGGCTTCCCACTGGCAATAAGTTTGGCATTTCAATCCTTTATCATCCCCAAACAATAGTCCTAATCTCCTTGATCATGCTCTGTGAACAAGTGGAGAGGAATGTGAGTGACGTGCCCACAGTAAACATAGGAAATGCACCTGTGAGGACAATGTGTTTTGGAGGAACAAAAAAATGCACACAAGGCAGCTGGAAACCTTTTAATTAGTGCTAATTACCTTAGCAGAGGAACGTCGGGAGGCTTGAAAGGATTTGTGTCAGCGCGTGAGAGATCAAAGATTGAGGCGGTCACGTTTTGTTCTGCTGAGTCAAAAACTAATAAGGAGGGTGATAATGGGGCTCAGGAGAATGACAACCCAGGTGGTGGTGTGTTTAATCCCCACTCAAACCTTATTCCAGAGAAACAATCAAATGGTTCAATTTTCAGTTAGTTTTTTAAAAGAATAAACGTATTTAATTAGTGGATTATGTGTAGCAATACATCACATAAAGCCTGATCTAGTTTCATTACTTGATGCTCACATTATGATTAATATTAAGAGGTGATAGCTGCTGTTTCTGTATTCATTATTCAAGTATGAAATGTGCAAATACTGTTATGATGTGAGGTAAGCCTGTCAGCCAACAAGTTTCATTTTTATGATTGTATAAGCCAGAGGGTCAGCAAGCTTTTCAGTCACAACCCATCAACCCAGCCCGTGTGATGGTATCTGCAAGTTTTTCTGGAGGTGGGTCAAATCTAGCTTAAAAGTCGGTCCCCTTCACATCCAATCCACCGTCACATTCTTACCTACAGGCAACCTCTGCTGAGCCCCGGTCATTAATCAAAGCGGAGTGCTGTCCTGACCTCAGCCCCTTCCCTTTGAAGTGCTCTGTCCTCTGCAGCATGAGGAAATCATTTGCTGCCTGATTCAATGAGCCATCAGTCGAGCCAGCAGACCTAATGACATGTGAGAATATTAACCTCCTACCACCAAGAGTGCTGCTGCTTGGGAAGCAGTCTATTATTCATCCAAGGTTTTACTCAAACCCTATTTCACAGGACTGTTTCTCTTTTAAACCTGCCCACAAAAACTGTAGCCCTGCAGGCATCCAGTATATTATGATGTTAAACTAGTCATTCTACACTTTGCATGAATTTAATGCTATATTTCAATAGAGAATCTTTGAGATAGTCCTCAGATATAACACTAAAACAAATAAAACAAATAAATTATTTTAACACTACGTGTTGTCAAAGATACAATCTGTGATCTAAATGTAAACAAATGATTTGCTGAAAAAACACTGGAGTCTCTGATGCTCTCAGGTTGATTAAGAATATTAAGACTACACAAAAAAATCTAAGTTACAAATGTTTTTTGGTGTTTTTCAAGGCTTCTTTAGATCAGTAATGTCTCACATAGGTCATAGGTCACATTTCCGGCCTTTGGTACACTTGCAAACAAAAGGGTTGGACCATTTAAAACACAATGGAGCCTGTTTAGCATAGCAATTGACTGACAGGCAACTACATCTGTTGTTAACTAATGTTATTTAGAGTTTGTAAAACAGGCCAATATTTCAATTATGATATGTCAAACAGACAAATTATGGCTTCCCAGCATTAGTACACTAATATACAATCATAGATCTGAGTAAACCTCAAATTTACATCGTAAAAAATTCAACAAGAATTTAACCAACAACAAGACTTTAACCAACAATGTATTTTAAGTGAAGGTAAAAAGCCATAACATACTCTTTACAACCATGCTCCTCTATGCCATTCATTATAGTTTCCTATCTCGACAGGCAATCTGTACTGAGAAGCATCCAGTCCATTACACACATATGAGGCCCATCACTCCTGCAGTATTGACAAATTCATCAGGCATTTTTCTCTCTACTCCCTGAGCAGAATTTAGATTTGACTGCCATTCTCAACCCAGAACGGCCTTGTTAGAATACAAACATGACTTCTCCACTCTGCAGCTAGTTGGGAGCTTTTACAGAGATGAGCCATTACCTGTCAGCAGTGAGAACGCGGCCTCGAGTTTACACTGATATGTACAACACAGCGTCGAATAGCAATGCACCTGGCAACACGCATAAAAAGCCAAGGCTGGTATTTTATTGTACATTGACAATAAACCCTTAAGGTACACCATGGGTTGCCAATGTACAAGAGGTTGTGCAATTCAAAACAGTCTGATTTCGATAATCGATTAAAACTTTTGCCACTTAGGATAGCGGAACCAGCTATGAACAAAATACTGACATATCACATTTTAAGTTGACATGCAGAACTTGTGAGTGAGTGTACAGTTGTCTATTCCTATTTTCAGAAGACACAGAGCAACGTTAGCATTCCTTTGGAGCCGTGTTTCTGTCCACCTGGTGAATGTAAGTTCTATATTCACTCTCTCTTAATGCTGTTTTTGGTCTCCACCAGCTCCTGAGGGAAATATTTAGCTTTTAAGCTGCTAAATGCTCCGCTATGATCATTAGCTAGTCACTAACTGTGCTGGTCTGTCATTTGTTGCTGAGCAGGTAGTGTTTAGTGGGTTTTCAGAGATATTTTCTTGCTGAAAATAGCTGCCTACTGTGGTTGAAAACAACTCTATGAGAGCGGTGACAGTGAACCAAAACAGACGTGCCAAAATGTTATAAAGCTCTAGAGCTGAGGGGACCAAGGGCAGTTCATAATTTTGTGTCACTACAAGCTCCCTGTTTCATATTACAGTCATTTGATCCATTGTTATTATAAAATATAGCCCCATTAGGTCATTTACACAGATAAAATGTGTTAGTTCTACAATAAAATTTGAGGATTTTTCCGTTTTAAATCATGGTAAATTGAACATATCTACTTTCTGTGGTCAGATAAAACAAGCAATTTGACTCTTTTGACTCAATTGTTTATAAATCAATTGATAATTAATCATTACTTGCGGTCACACTTCCCAAACATTTTTAATTTTGTAAGACAGTTATTTCATGGAGAAGAAGGCAACATCAAATCCATTTCAGTTGCTCACATACATTATCTTTTCATCACTGTCAAAAATCAAGGCTGCCTTATTCCCTGTCACATACAGTAGTAGAGAAGCCTGGACTGACACCAAGTGGAATCCAATCTGACAAGTGATAAAAAAGTGTTTTGGCATCTTATGGGCCTTGTGGGCTGGCCTTAGTACCCCACGGTCACAGGTTGAGGACATCCGACCTGAAATGCATGCAAACTAATGGTCAGCATGACTGACATTTCCACCGATGAGCCCGAAGTGTTCGCCCGTTGTCAGCAGGAGTTTATCAATACGCACGTCTGCATATGCAGTCTATCGATCCATCCATCTCTGTCCGCCTGTCTCTGCATCACTGTAGCTGTCTGTTGTCATTCAGTGGATTGGCTGTGAGGAGAGATGGCTGCAGGAGCCTCAGTTTTCAATCCTTCTACCTTGGCAAGGGGATTTAGAATAACAGCAGCCTCATTTCGTGACATCATGTCAACATCTAACCTGACCTTCTTGTTGTGGATGCAGAAAATCCGATTCATACTTCTTAAGCCTCTTTCACACATAGTTCCCAGTAAATTACTGGGATAACAATTCAACACCGCTAGTGATTTTCATTATACACAAATGCTGGGCCTTAAGGTGGGAAATTGGATTTTCCTAATATCGATCCCTACTCCCATTCACACATGACCCAATGCAGGAAATGTTCCTGAACATTTCAGGAATAAACTACATGTGTAAAAGGGACTTTATTTAGCAATCAGCTTTACATTTGTATCACCGCAAGTAGGTGCTGGGTGGTTTACTGGTATTATCTCGAGTCTTTGTCATTACTGCTAACATCATTAATGAATGCACGGTAGCCAGACTTGTTTGCAGTATTTGCCCGTTGAGACTGACTTGCTGCAAGAGTGTTGTGGTAACAAAGCCCCACGTTAATTGCGGTGAGTACCAGAGGCCTTGCCCTTCCAGATAACAGAGCTTTAGAGCAGCGAGATGCTTTGTGATTAGAGAAAGAGAACAGGTAGGTGACTGAGTTGAGGATAAAGAAGCTAGATCAGGTCTCAAGGGAGAGAAAGGTGTGAGTCTTTAGGGGATTGAAGTAAACAAGATTGTACCTGTGAGGGAGATAGAAACTGCTGCCCCTAGGTCATTATTGCCCTTAGAGCAGGAAGCAGAAGGCACACTCACAACTCAGTGCTTATCAATGTCCATGAGATAATGGGGTTGCTATTTTGCTCAAAACTGTCAGCCAGTCAAAGCAATCTTTCAAGATGAGTAGACATTCAGGGTCTACAAGGACTGTGTGAAAATTGAATTAATGAAACAGCAGCATTAATGCAATGAGGGAGTGAGATAACTTCATCCCATTTGGATAATCAGTGTTATTCAGTGCACATATATGTAAATCATTCTCAGAAATTAATTGTAATGACAGGTTCATTGCCAATATATTATTATTACACCTATAGCGTTAAACCTGGCTCAGGCCGCAGCTCCCATGGCAGTGAATTTAGCTGATTAAATCACTGGATGCACACAGCAGTGGTGACACGAAAACAACAATTAATAAGCCAACCCCCAGTGCACAGCGGCTCCATTTTAACCAGGCTGCTAATAACATTACATGGCAAAAATATCCTAATCAGACAGGTGAAAAGGGATTTGGAAGCAATTTGATTTTCTTCCTTAGTGTATATGTTCATATCCAGCTGCCAGCTGCTGAATTGTACAAACTTATTTATAGGACTATTTATCTTTTTTTGCTTGATGTATTATAACTTGTGCTAAAGAGGCTGCTTGCTTTACATACAGTGAATATAAGAGCTCTGTTTTTACTGTCTGTACTGTTAATCTTGACAGCTTTCTCTCTTTATCTCATTTGTATCCTTGCTCACTCACCCCCCTACCCCCCCTCCAAACACCATCCCTCTCCACACACACACACACACATATGCACAATCACTCACAAAGAATGCACATTAAAAAGGATTTGTTCCCCAAAGAAGGTCGGCATTTGTAAGGCTACTGGCAGATTTAAGTGTCAATTAAGTTGATGTACAGTGGGCACATTATCATACAAGGTTGTCAGCCGTGGCCATTTGAGGGAAACAAATACCCGCAGCTTTACACCTTCCACGGCTTGAACTTTGTATGGACCCACAGTTGCTATGAATGTCACAGTCAATCATTTATCCAGTTGGCAAGCTTTCGGGTGGGGAGTGTGAGATCAAGTCATTTTATACAAATAATAACCACAAAAAAAATCTGGATTCCAAAATGCTTTGTCATGTTCAGTGCGAGGTCCCTTTGCCTGGCCTGTTCGGAGGTCTTAAACTCATTACTGGGAGGGGGGGAAATTATACCTCTGCACAAGGATGATGGATGACAAGTTAAATTTGTGTCCAGGGACTGAAGGTGAATGGTGACAGAGGTATTTATCTTGAGAATGGAGGTTGGGGTCAGGCGAGGCTGGGTGCCTTAAGGCACAAGACATTGACAAATTTATCCAGTGGACCCCATTGCTTGGGCCTTTTCTTTGTTTTGAATCCTGGCCACTCGCTAAGTGACCCACATCGCTCATGCTGCCAATGTGTGAAGAATGCCCTGCCATGCCAGGCATCCTACCTCTGCTGATGCTTGTAGTTCAGTCTTCTGTGAGGCCTAAATGTTTGACTTTTTTTGAGCCATGTTTGTTGGGGGTATTCAGAAACTGTTAGATTTTAGGTCACAATGATTCTGGGTTTCTATGCTTAGCTTCTCAGCTTGGTATGATCTGATCTGTTGCTGTGTTATATGCTTTAAACATAACTTGCTCTTTCTTTGTGCCTCAAATCCACGGCCACCCTTTTCCTGTATCATCCCCAGTGTTTACAGTAGTGAGGCAGACAATTGGCTTTACATGTTCTTGTATAAGGATATACAATATAGAGAAGGGGGTGAGCCACAGAGACCTCTTGTGGAGGCTGAGGATGCCTTAATGTTACTCAGTCACTGGGTACAGCCTTTCTTGAAGCTATAGTCTTCAGTTTTCAGATGCTGAAATAAAAACAAATTTGTACATATCTCTTTGTATTCAGTAACATTGCTGTTGTATTTCATATAATTAATTGTTCAGCCAATCAGTGTTTCAAACTTTTTTTTCATATTTTCTGCAAGAGCACAGTGCTTTTTTTAAAGTGATTTTTCATGAATTGGCTCAATAAGATGCAGTAAATGTAGCTCCCAGGTGTTGAGCCATGTGAGCAACTTTTGGAGTGTATTAATTTGTAATTACAAATCAATACTGAAATTAATTGCACACTTTTACTAAACACTTTTACTGAAGCTCATAACATGCCACACATACATGCTAAGTATGGAACCACAATGGAAAAGATGAAATAAATGATCATATGAATCAATTGTATTAAATATATGAATTAACCAATACATTATGAAACAATTAAATAAAACTTTCAAGCTCAACTTATTATCCTGGAATGTTATTGCATTATTCTTATTTTCGAAATAAAAGTTTTACTGATGCAATAAAACTATTTATACAACAATATTGAACACTTTAGGGCTCCATAGCTAGAGGATTAGTTGTTTATGGAGCAGAAGCCAAGTGAGATTTGTATTCCAACACATTGTGTCTGTGGTTTTGTGTTTTGATACCAAGAGTCTCGTTTTCCAATTAGGGCAATGTATCAGTGATGGATACAATGTGAAATAGTCATTTGTTTGTGCTTTGGAAGAAGTTTTCAGTGCCTTTACAACCACTAACCACTTTGCCATGCTTCATCCATCATTTTGTCAACACTCTAATGTTTTGGACCTATACAACCTCGGCCGAGGGAGGAAAGTTACACAAAGCAGTTGGTTGCTTTCACAACAGGCCAAAATTTCAACCTATCTTGTACCTCCCTCCTTTTGTCCATGAGCCCCATTTTGAGTGGATTTGTGAATTTTGAATGGCAGGAAATGTGTTATGAGCCAATGTCTGGTGTTCACGATGTTATTCAAGTCACTGTTGTATAGCTAGCTCCAAACAAAAGCAGTTTTTATGATAGATATCCACCCATACCTCTTTTGTTCCGATGACAGATGACTACATACAACATGACAGTTATATTTAATTGACACTATGTCAACAATACAGTTTAATACACTTACAATGTTAATGAAAGCTGATGTTGTTGACTTCATGAAAATGCGTTATCAGCAGTTAAGGCATATTATACTTCTAAAGTGTGTTTCCTGTTTCCTCTGAGAAGAGTATTGATTTCCTGTCAGAAATAATGATGTAAAAGTTAATGAACTGTTACAGTGAGGCATTGATTGTATTTCAAGCAAAACATAAAATGCATGTATTGCCCTTCAAGCAATTAATGTGCTAGAAGGAATTTATACTCGGCTTTGATGATGAATAAAACCCTTTAAAACTATATCAACAAATACTTAAAAAAGAGAATTATGTCGTTAGAAAAAAGATAGAATGACTTACTGTGTCATGTTAATTGAAATTTTAAAGTTTTTGAAGGGTGCCAGGTCAGATCTATTCAAACTAAAACACTCCTGAGCCCTTTGTATCCATTAACAACCCTGGGCATTAATATGCTTTCAGACAGCCCTGGATAATACTACAAGCTTTTTCACCATGACTTATATTTACTTTAACCGGTCCCCCCCTTAAGTGCTGTTTTTAACAATGCAGGCACTATGAATCATTTACCATACAGGAATACCTTAAAGGAATCATTTGCTTTGGAGACGTTTGTGGTTGGTTTGATGCTGACGAAAGGCATTATCTCCTGACTGACAGCATCGCAGGCTCCTCTGATGCAATATTTATTATATGTCACATTGTCGTGCATTAGGCCAAGAATGGGCCGTTGTTTCTATGTCATGCACAAGGGGCTGACAGTGTTTATGCAGAGGCAGGCCAAAGTAAATATGAATCTATTGTCATTGCAGTATGCAAGCGAAAAGGTGTTTGTAAAGGGGTTTTTTTGTGGATCAAATAAAACAAATTAAAGCACATTACTAATGTTCTGAACCCACTGGTGGAAGAAGCATTCAGAGTCTTTACTTATGGTATAAAATGCCACATTGTACAAAGACTCTGCATTACTCACTCTAATTACATTAATTATTTGTTTTTTGTTTATTGAGCCAGCGTTTTTAAATTTAACACCTTTGGTTTTTGGACTGTTGGGCAGACAAAACAAGTAATCATCACCTCACCTTAACCTGGTAATTTTACATTGTTCTCTGACACTCCATACACTCAGTGATGAATCAATTAATCAAAGTGAAAACAACATATAGTTAGAACATAAAATGTTTAATTGCAGGTGAAATTCCATTCAAAAATGTATTCATGTAAAATGGTGGAAGAATGTCCACAAAATTAAGTATCTTTCTATTTTTGGCAATAAATCATATTTAATCTACTGAAAACTGGTTTTATTTGTTAAATCTGCAAAGTAACTACAGTATAGCTGCAGTTGAGCAAAAGTATAAAGCAGCATAAAATACAAATACTCACATACAAGTACCTCAAAACTGTATTTAAGTACAGTATTTGAGTAAATATACTGAAAGTACTTTTCACCTCTGAACCAATGAAAAGACGAGTGAACACATTCCTGTGGTCTTTGCTACATCTTGGTTTGTTTACAGCAAGGACATACTGTACTGAGGTACTCTTGGCTTGTATTAACAACACAGTATTATATTGTATATTATCGTTCTAGTTCATAATCTCAGTTGTTTCCAGCTTGTTTTCCTCTTTGTATTGCCCCTGTAGCATATGCACCTTAACAATAGGATTTCAATTTCACTAAAGGATGCGTCTTTATTGACAGCAGAGCAAAAACTGCAAGCGACGTGAAACAATATCAACTAAGTGAAAATATCAAGGAAGAAATTCAAAATGACATGAGAGCAGACCGGCTGTGGGACTGGTCCTGCGTTCTTGCTCAGGCTAATGATCCCTATAACTTCTAGCATTCTCCTCAGCCTGAGTAATTGAGATATGTAATAACTGTGACAGAGGGCATTATCTGACCCATTTTCCTTTTCTTCTCACATTGCTTTGTTTATACATGCCTTCCTGTCATAATCCCTTACAAATCTCCCAAGTAAAAGCCCTTTGAAGAAATTGCCTCTCGTAGCGTGATATCCCGTGTAAAGGAGTTCTTTTTAATGACCAGGATCTGACCTCATTTCATATGCATAAGCCTACATCAAAGTAGACAGCATCCGTCCAGTCTGCGCAGCGTTCTTCCACTTGACAGTATTTCACATTGGAGCGACAAAGCACATACATGGAGCTTGTAATTGCTTAATTAGGTTCAGGCCATGCAACTTTACCTTGGGTTGACCTTGTATGAGGAGGACCACTGCTCCTGTCAAAGAAACTTAGGATTTGATTGATTTACATTACCATTTTCTCTTCCATTAGTCATTAATAGATGCTAATGGGGCACGTCTAAGAGAGCTGGGCTCTATATCTTTGTTCATAGGTGTTTTTTGCATTCTGCACTGCTTAGAGAAATTACTGTAGGAATAGTGATTGAATTCAATAGCATTGTATCAAATATAAATCAAGTGTCAAACTTCCTTCTCGAATCTGAATTCTGTCTAGTCCACTTAGTGAATCGTTTGTTTATATTGTGTCACTGCTCTGTGGCATTGCTTGACCTTGTCCTGACTAATTTGTCTTTTTGCTGTGAGGGAAATATTTGGTCCTTGCTGGGAGGCCTAATCTGGAGCTAGAGTAGCCATATAAGCTGAAATAAAATTATTTAAATTGTACTTTATCATTTACAGTTGCCAACACCAGCCAAGAAAGTGCTGCTTAAGCTACGTAGCATCATGCTCTTCAAAGATTAGCTGGTGGGTAGGTTAAAATGATGCACTCAATGTTACCAAAATGCAGCAAGTTTTGTGTTTGACTTCATATATGCTAGATAAATGTGAGTTTCCTTAATTTTTTAAATCGACTTTATTGAACTGTACTAGGAACAATTGAGGTGCCCTGCAATGCACAGTCAGTCTGATTCAAGTAAAAGACTTTCTGATTATTATTTAGCATTTATACATCATCCTCTACAACATGCCAGTTTTGCAAGACAAAGGAAAATTGTTTCATACTTAGTTTTGTATTCAGCACAACACTAGCATTAGCATTGCTCTAACTAGCAATGCTCTAACTACAGCTAAGTTAGCAACCGTTAGGTGGTAGCTACTTAGCACAATGGTGCTGATGTTTAGAAGATAAGATGCTAATAATGTTCACCACCTCAGTTTAGTATATTAGCGTCCTAATATTTTATAAGTCACACTAACAAAGTACAGTTGAGACTGATGGAAATGTTGTTAGCATTGTAGACATTTGTTCATGAAGTTAAATATGGATATACATTGGTAGTGCTGCAGGAAAAGGTAATATCACCCAAGTTATTGCAATTCATCTTCTGGGGAGCATGAATCTTTAATTTTGTAGCAATTCATGAAATAGTTATCAAAACCAGCATCATGCTAGGACTAGAGGGAAAGTCAGGAAAGTCAATAGGATTTATCCTCTGGAGACCATGAATGTCTGTGTACAATTTAAAGGCAATCCATCCAAAACCTGTTGAGATATTTCAGTCTGAACCAAATTAATGTTTGGTTGACAGTTTGATCCAACTTGGAACTGGCTACAGCCCTGCTTAAGGAGCATATAATGTCCTTGTACACTACAACATACAGCAGAACATACAGACATCAGCTGTACATCAACATACAGAGAGGTAGCTCTGTGAGTTTAACTGTTACAGAAGTAAACACCAACCAAGGCAGTCCTCTTTATGCTGTAGCAAAGCGTGACGGATCACCACCAGATCTCAGTCAGATACTGTTTGTAAATACAGCCATACAAGACATTCATACAAATGAAACTCACATCAGTCTTGGCAACATTTCAGGCTCTATCTGACCTATAATGCTGCAAGCAGCCACCTGCCCATTGTGAAGTTCTTTCGGTTATTTGAAGTTAGTTATTGACCTCAATCTGCTCTCACTGTTCAAACAACAAGCCCACAGTTCAGCACCTTTGCCAGGTACTCAATCTTAGTGGCAGCTCTTTGATGCTTAATCTAAACACCAGTGTTTATCTGACTGGACCTCGATGAGATCACCAGGACAGTGTTTCCAGTTGTTTTGGTTATGATAACAGCTGGGTGTTTGCCATGATCACAGCCAACTACCCACTACATCATCATCTTCATTCTCTCTTTACTGTTTTTACTGAGCAGCTTGTAGTGAATCTGACACTTACAGTAGGATTCATCTTTGTCATCACTGGCAATGAAGGATTTTCCTTTGTTTATTGAACTGCTTACAGTCATTTTTCCTGTCCAATAAATCTATGATAAACTGTATTTGCAAGCTAAATGTCCCTTACACAACAGTTTATACAAGTTTTTGCTGATACGTCGTCTTTTTTCTACTTTTAGAGTGAGAAATATGTAAATAATTTGGATTTTACTGCACAGGCGACTTTGATGAAAGGGAAACTTTGTTTTGGGTTTCCAAAACAAAAGGATATTGGAGGCACATGAATTTATGTTATCCTCTTAGAAAATCATTGCTAATGGCAACACATTGGCTGTCCTTCCACCACAGTACAAGAAGAAATGAAGCCTGAGTACAGAAGACTGTCAACCTGTGTCAGTTCTTTGCAGTTCAGTTTTAACTATTACTTAATTTAACCTGTTGCTCTGGTTCCCACAGTCCAACATCACGCACCTCAGATAATTAAGTGACTGTAAAAAATCTTGTAGGTGTGACTGTGTTTGTCTTTGCATTTTAGCTTGGCGACAGACTGGCGACCTGTCCCAGGTGTACCCCCTCGTCTCGGCCAAAGCATGCTCAGACAGGCTTTGCAACAGGATAAGCAGGTATACAAAATGTTCAACTGACACGCAAATTTGTAACGCTGACAGGCAGAAAGTTGATGGTAACAAGTCCAAAATGAGTGAACTACTGTTTAGCTAAAGCTGTCATTACAGTTCCTTTTATTAAAATGAAAATAATAATACATATTTCAAAAATACCTGAAAATTGATAGACTGATATTGAAAGAGGTGTTGTAATATTTGGGCCCGGATCACCAGGTTTCAGGCTTTTACATGATGCCTATTGATCCACATAGGCAGTTTGACGCTGAGCCCCGTGGTAAGTCAGGAAAACACCCAATACTTGTAGAACAGAACATCAGCACATATTAAATCATTTTATCAAGTCAGCAGAATACCTGATGGCATGTTTCCTCTTTAGTGTATGTGTGAATTCCACACTGACTGCAGCTTGATCCTTTAATCTACCTCCACATGTTTCAGAGTGAAGTGCCAGAGGAGGAGTGCACTGTATGTGTGGAGGTCATACTTAGGTCATCATTCACAAAAACAAGTGCAATTAGAGCGATGACTCAAGTTGTTCGTATAATTCACGTAAAAACTGCACCTGGTAAAGCAGACTGTTAAACTTTAAAGCACATGCGATTACTCATAATTGCTCCAGAAATTGATTTATTAGCTCGGGTGTGAGGCTGTGTGAGCCGAGTGCCATCTGACCTCCAGCTGAATGAATAATCAACAGGCTCCCCGAGCAAGCAGATGTTTGAAAGTGTTGCTGTTTTATCAGGCCAGTAATGCGAACAGGCATGAAACCAGATTAAATTAAATGATGTGAGGACAGACAGCTGTGACACATTTGGACTTTGCTGCTTTCCCCTTTTGTGCTAATAGCAGCTTATGTTCCCAAACATAAAAGACACTCTAGTCTACCAAACTGTGTTATTAATGAATGTGGTAGAATGACATGTTGAGATTAGATGTTGATTTTTTTTTCTCTGTTGCCTGAAATAGCTCATAAAGTAAAATAACTGCTTTCCAAACAACAGTAAATCCCAAACAGTTTTTCCTCTGACTGATGTTGCACCACTGGCTGTTTTGTAAGACTCAGTATTCTTTAGGGACATGAATGATGATCCCTTAGCTTCAACCCCCTTTTCTCTAATTGCTGTTTAATTTCTTGCTTTGCTCTTGATTATAAGGTGTAGCCAGCTTAATGAAGCACAGATGTGTTGTTTATGAACTCTGTGCCCTTTCTCTTGTTAGCATGAAGGATGTATATGGTTAGTTCATACAGTACAAAACAGTGCATGCAACGTTTCTTTAGTAGCTTTCAGACCATTTTTGCAGAATAGCGTAATAATAATAGAGCATCCTGTAGCTGTAAAATGGTCTGATGGCTTTTTCTTATCTTTTTGAGTGTTTCCAGTACACGGTAAGTGATACTTTCAGGTGGGGAATGGTTGGTTTGTATGTTGAAGTGGCGATCATTGTACGTTGTTGTGTCTGCCCCGAGGAGCTGTCGACTCAAGTGTTTTTCCCCAAACCTGTCACACTTTTAAGGAACAATTAGAGAAAAGAAAGTAAATTGTTCCCAGGCACTTGGATTGCTGTCCTCGCGACATCTGCCACCGCAGTGCGGATGATAGATTCCTCCTTCATTAGCTAGGGGTGTGGGATTACCCAGTGAGAACACATTAATCACCACTTTCTGTGGCAGCCTGAATGCACTGCGCTTTGTTAGGGAAAAACTTTTTTTCCCTGACGTGTCACTCTTCTCCTGTGACAGGCCACAATCAATCATCTTGATTGACAGCACTGATAGGTTACACTGTTTACACAATGTGTAATGAAAGATCATGTTACCCACTATTGTTGTTACTGAGACAACTCTTTTGGGCTGGATTTGAATAGAGTGGGTGCTTTGGTACAAACTTACACAGGCACATACTTGCTTTCCCTTTCTGTTTTCATAGCAGTCTCCCTCTATCCTTTTCTCACTCTCTCTTTAGTACTAATCTGTCACTGTATAGGTAATTTTGTGATTGTGATAGCACTTTATACAATTTCATGACATAGTCCATTTTCTGGATGATGAAACAAAACAACAAAATACGTTGTTTTTTTATTTTTATAACTGCCTTCCACAAAGACCCATATAATCACTTTCTGATCCAACACCTAGCCAGCAGGAAGACATTGTTTGTCAGCGCTTTACAAAAAAGTAAGAAGTCATCTTTACAAATATGATTCATATTAGCATTTTTGGACAGTGGTTTGGTAAGCTTTAGGTACAAAAAAAGAATTCAAAAGAGGTTTAAATAATGATTTTAATCTAGGTCAAAGTAACTACTACTTTGTTGAGTTATCCATCCACCCCTGCTTCCTCCATATGACCGTTGCACTACATTTGCCTTTGCTTCAAGGCAAGAGTCATAATGAGCACAGCTGTTAGATGTCATTGTCAATCAAATGTAAACCTATGTCATTTCTGAAATTGTCATGTATTATTATACACTACGATAAAGCTCACAGATGCACGCAAAATTGAATATACTCAGTTCTTAGGTTAAAAAAAGCTTGGATGCACTTAAAAAGCCAATCAGTAATCATGCAGATTCTGTGCAAGAATACTTTTTCTCAAGGATGTGTCACAATGATATAAAGAACAATGACTCTATACCATCCTCAGGATTAATTAAAAGTCATTTTGACACATTGCGATGCCGTGTGAAGCTGCTGAGGGTCACACATCCTTCTACAAGGTTGTTTTAACAATGCTTTTGTGTCGCTACTGTACATGTCTGACAGAATGACGTCTGTTTTTCCACCTTTTGTGATGAAAGGACACAAATGACCTTTAGTCTTTCAGTACAGTGTTCAAAGCAAGTGCATGTCTAGTCATATTCCAAGTGTTCTTTTAGTTCACTTTCATGTTTTTATGCCCCTCAGTGTCACCTTTAAATCAGTTCCAGGAAGGACATTCACAGTACACTGTTCTAATGAGAAAAGTATTAAACCTTCAGGAGCTGTAATACCTAAAACACTCATACATCAGTTTAATGTGGACAGTTTGGTAATTGTACTCTTGAGCGATCAATCAAGATCAGCCCGTGAGTTATAATTAGCCCTTCCTGATTGAAGTATTGAACCATTTGTATTGAAGTTCTTTGGTATTGGTGTTGGTTTCCCATCGGCCATCTGTCTCCCACGTTCATCACTTATCTGAGCCTTCTACCTGGATGACCTCATAGTCACAGCAGTGTGCACACAAACACATGCACTTTCTCACATGTGGACACAGATGCAGGTGTGCCCATGCATCATGGCCCCCAGATGACACACCACCTGGGGTCAGAGTCTGGTCAGTGGAGTGGCCAGGAGCTGAGAAGATCTTCACAAAGTATCAACTCTTAATTTAAAAAATTACATTTTTCAGGATTAAGATTTTAGTGGCTAATATGGCCTAGCAGGTCAAGTAAGAAAACAATTGAAATTAATTATACAAGTTAATACAATATATAATAAATTCCAATGAGTAAACATGAGTTAGAGGAACAGGATTGCCTTGTTCTTGGGGGATTTCTATTGATAGCCATTAATCTGTGTCGATGGCTACAGTCGCCAGGAAGTTTCATGCATTTTGTGCTTTAAAGAATGTAGCATTACCAGCATGCTCCATACACCAAAAGTTTAGTTTTAAGTATCAGATTAGTGATGCACCTGATGAATAAAGTTCAATATTCACTGTCTTGGTCTGCCTGCTGTTTGGTGCAGAGCAGGTAGTGTGCAGTAAGTTATGTGGAGCTACTTTCCCACGGCTGGACATGACTACAGAAAGAAAGCTTTATAGACTTGAGGGGAACTACAGAGTGATGTGATAATTCTTTGTGGGTTAGTCAAGATGAACAAGCCCAATCACCTTACTCATATAGTAGTCATTTGACCTTTTGTTCCTATAAAGGTGGTGGTTAGTACAGCTTTAAAAAAGGTTAATTAAAGAAATGGAAATTGATGCTTGACTTTAATTTGACCTTGGTTTCTAAAAGTGGTTATGTATTCGATAAGTTTTATGTGAAAAAATGGTGATTAGTAAAATCATTAAACTCCTTTTTGACCATGTTTGCAGAAAAAATGCAAAATCTTGCAAAGGTTGCATTAATTCTTGGACTTTTTTTTCTTTGAACAAGGACTTCACATAAATATTAGAGTGTTTTAGATGTTAGAACAAAATATATGTTTTAAGCTTTAATAGTCATTTTGAATGACTCATATGGAAGTATGCCATTATTTGGCAATGGTGGACACGTCTCATTCTCCTGGGCATCAGAGATAAGCTGTATTATTTTACATCTTCTGAGCAGCAGTGGTGTCTTTCCTTTTCTGGTATCAGACTCTATTCAGAGAATTTTACACTCCCAATCATTTGATACAGTAAAGTACCTGTCTGACCCAAATGAAGGTGTGATACTTTATGTCCTTCCAGACATCAGACAGCCGTGGAGATTGGTTTGCAGAAATATGATGAGGGCACATAAACCAGCCGAACTCACTGCCCTTTTCTTGCAAAAGTGCTTTGTTTCCGATAGCAGTTTTCCAGGAAAAATGTTCATGGTAAGTGTAATATCAATCCTTTTTTACATAAGATATTATATCTACTTGAAACAAAAAAGATCTCTTAGCCAAACTACCTTTTTTTAATATTCAGACTTTGAGCACATCATACCATCACAACGAAATGCAGGAAAAAGTGGCACAGTTGTGATACTAATTGGTCCTCACACTAAGCACAGACCAGCACTTTTGTTACACTCTGGGCAGTGCTTGTTGAAAAAGTTGACTTTGTCTCTTGTGTTATATTCGGCACATCCACCTAGTTAGATTAGAGTCCACGAGACAGAAAGCGACAGTGACCGAGGGAGATAAGAGCTGCGGTGCCGACTGAAATAAAGCCAACTCATTCCCACCCACATGGCTGCAGGAAGAGACATCAATTCTTACCTGTCATCTTCAGCCCAGCACACTGTCTCATTACGATTATCTCTCAAGTACACACAGTGCATAAAAGCACCAGTAAATCAGATCCTCTTCTTTTACAGGTTAGGTTGGGCTTTAGTACTGTAATGAAACTCAATGATCCATTGTGGTTGTACCATTATTAAGTACAATGTCAAGGAGTTTAGCTAAATTCTCTGCAGATACATAGAGAGGATTATATATATTTGGTAGTTTTGACAAAGCTGAAGATTATTACAGTTGTACAGCTTCTTTAGCAACCCCTCTCAGGCTCCTCTTGGGTGGTCTCTTAAAGCGACTTTCTCTGTGTGCCTACCTCCTGCATGACGGCCATTGTATAATGCCGACAGAGCACAACAGCAAGACACACACTCCTGAGGAGAGAGCCACAAAACACACTCTGAAGCTTGAAGGTTTTGGCGTCTGCCTCACTCCTTTAAAGAGACTGTTAAATATGAGTCAGCTGTTGTGCTCGAGACTCCAACAACAGCTTTAATTCCTCTGCCTCCCCCTCCTTTGCTTAAAAGGGGGCTTTGTGCCTGTAGGGCCCCCATCAGTTACCTGCTGACAGGCCGAGCATGACTGATGAGCTGCCCGAGGCGCCCCAGTATACTTTGTCAGCTGCTCATAATTTATACATCTTATCTCCGTCAGAACAAAAGACAGAGCCCGGCTTTATGGAAATGAAAACAGAGACTTGTTTAGACTCCAGCATGTGGAGTGTAGTGGAGTGATCCTACTGATAGTTGTTTCTCTCTGCAAGCAAGACGAGCTGCTCGTCTGGCTTTGAGCGCTCCACACCCATTTTGTCTGCCCACACCTTGACTCTGTGAATGTGTGTGTGTATGTGTGTGTGTGTGTGTGTGTGGTGATGACCGTCAGAGGTCATGTGAGGTTGTTCTGGCTGTGTGACTGGCTCTAGGCGGCAGCTGACAAAGACATGAAACACTGGTTTGTTTATACAGGGTCATAGCAGTTAGTTTTAGATAGTTTTCACCCGCAATGTTTCAATCAAAGTAACTCATATTACTCATCGTACAGGTCCCAATCAGAATCAACACTCACCTGTGCAACTAAATGCAGTGTTTTGATTTTCTGACCACACAAATAAAATGCACAATTGGCTATCATAATAGATAGTTAGGTAGCTGTAATGACTGGTGCAAATGGAATCAATTGCATGACTCAGAAAAACAAATATTTATCACAAACAGCTTTTACTTGCAAAGTTCAGTAAACAGGAAGTCAGTGAGTTGATAAAGCAAACACAAGATCCAGGAAAAAACAAAGGAGTGATGTCAATGCCAGGAAAACTAAACACTACAAAAATGACTAGAATGTTAGACATGGAGTACTAAGATGAACTTGCACTGAGAAAGTGGAATACACAGAATACACTAAGGAAAGTAGGATAGTGAAGGACAGGTGAAACTAATCAGGGTGGCGTAGACAATCACAGGAAACACACAAGGGAAGTATCTGAAACGAGAAGAGAGGTGAGTATTTCAAAGTAAAACAGGAAGCAGTGAATGAGTGACATGAAACAAACATGAAAGAAAACGTGACCCAGGAAGCAGGATGAGAAATCACTATCTTAATCTAGCTTTGTATAGAGATTGAAGGTAAGTGAAGAACAGCCAGCCTGTCTCTGTCCAATTTTTTTTTTAATCAACAGCCTAAAACTCTGAAGTACTTATTTGGATGATATGCATCATTAGTTTAACCTGTAAAAAGCCAGGTTGTCTGTTTGCTAAGCTAGGCATACACTGACACTGCTCTTTTCATAGGAAAAGAAAGCAAGTATTTTCCATAAATACTGAAATATGAATGCCTAGGGTGTAGTTACAGTTCTGGTCACATATGAACTAAATATTTGGACAAACTGAAGCACTTCAGAAACCAAGAAAGAAAAAATAAAACAAACCAAAACCGTCCAAGAAAAAAAAAGAGGAAGAAGAAAGGAAAAAATAAGGCTCTAATCTTTGGGTGCTATTTCTAGCAATCTTGGAGACAAACTTAGAGCTTAGAGAGACTTAACGCTGTCCCAACTCAAAACAGAAAATTGGTAAAGTATACATGTGGCTGGTAAAGAAAGTTATCATTATCGTCTAGTTTAAGAGTCAAATCTGGACCAAATCTGGGCTAAAAGGAGTGAATATTGGCCTAACATTCCAACATGGTTGACTATCACTCAAGTGGGATGATAGTACAGTATGCTGTAGCTCTCATGTCTACCCAATGTGAAAGTAGAGAACAGTTTGTATCTCAGAACTGTATTTCTGGGTGTTTGTTTGGATGATTCTTGCCTCTTAGTGGTCAATAAAATATATATTTCAAAAAAGAAAACTAAAATACATAGTTTTAGCAATTCAAAAGAGTATATATTCAGCAAATTACAATATAACAATGATGGAAATGTAGTTTTCTCGCATTTCTTATTTCGTCCGAAAAAAGTTAAATCAAGTGGAAATATCCTAAAATATACATTGAAGATACCTGTGATGGGAGTCAATACATCATAATGAATGGGGTATTGATGTGAACCATGTGGAAGACACTGCAGAGAAAAGCAATTTATCACTGCCAATGGAGCTCTTCCCTGCTAAGGGTGGGTTTTTCTCCAAACTCTGTGCTTTGGTCTGTGATATTGAGAGTGATTCATTCACCTCAACTACTTTGTCAGATTCAAATTGTCCTGCCAACTCTTTTTGTTTTGGTTTTCTCATGGCCTTGAACAAAACGTGGGTTATGCACTTACTTGCAGCAATTGACACGAATGCCAAAACATGCTCCTCATCCTGCTTTTTTCTTTTTCTTTTTTTTTGCTGTGGTCTATGTGCACTGTCTGTAATGAGATACTCAGAGCACAGCTATAATGGTTTTATTTGTATATTAGGTCTGAATAACAGATAATCTTTTGTACTTTCACCATCATCACATTTCCTTCATGATACTTTTTCTACTTTTACAAGACATTTTGCTTTGTGTAACTGAAATTTATGCCCTCCCTTATTCTAAGGTGAGTATGAATAACAAACACATCGATCTAATTATACACAAAAGATGATATTCAAATCTTGTGTGTAATAAGAGAGCGATAATCCAGAACAAACAGTGACTTTTAGGAGACCTCGCCCAGACAGGTGTGCCTGCTGAGGCGATGAAGGATTGCATTATCCAGCTTCCTTCCTTTCCCTCCAACACTTCTTTTTCACTTTTATCTACAGACAGCTCATTATATGCTACTGGAGTGCCCATACAGTTTCCTGGTTTAGAACTGTAACAAGCAAGCCAGCTGTAACTATCAAGCAGGAGGAATGAGCAGATATCTAAACTGTTCAGCTGATATCCATATCTTTGTGTGGATTCTATTCGTTGCACTTGGAGCTGGCTGGGCAGTGGATCATTTGCACCCCAGTGACAAGTACATCATCATCCGCCTGTAACCTTAGCTTCGAGAGACGATGCAGGCTTTGTTCTCCGCCAGGCTCACTTGGGGATGTTTGGCAGCGTGCTGATAGATATGATTATCCTTAATGTCAGTGCATAGCACCATCCCTGATAACAGATTCTCTCAGTAGAATCCACCCTGCTTATCTTGCTGCTATGTGGTAAGGCTGTGACTGCCTTTCTGTGTGGGGAGATGCAATGCAGGATTTTTTTCCCTTGACTTTTGAGTGTTGGTTCAGTACATAATTTAAGATGAATGCTTACAAAATACGTTCTTGATAAACAACACATCTGAATAGAATTATGAAGGCCTTTTGACATAACTCAGAAAGTACAAATGTTTTAAATGTGATTATTATGTCACATAGCAGGTTATTGATCATTACTCATCGATTATTATGACCAAGATGATCAGCTTTTAAAACCTATTCTTCAGCCTCTGTGCTATTTAAGGAGACCTTTTTGCCTTATTTACTTGCGTTTCAGTTAGCAGTTTTGTTCTTGAGCCAAAGACTGCAAAAACATTTTTTTTCTCACTATGACATATTTGTCTTTTGTTTTTCAGACCTTCTTTGTTTATGTATTTTTAAACTCCCCTTTAAAACAGCTGTGTTAGCAGGAGACAGCGAGATACCTCACCTGACACTTGTGTAAGGTGGGTGTTGATGTTGTAGTGATGTTAAAGGGGACTAGGAGGAGGCCTGAGGGGGAGCAGAGGATCCTGTTCAGCTCCACTCAGCAGCCCGGTGATGAGCCTGCAGGAGAGGACTGTGTCTGCAGATTAGAGCCAGGAGATGAGACAGGGGCCTGGAAGAGGTTGAGTGGGAGGGTGGGGGGGGGGGGGTGCAGACCTGGGAATGCCAGCTGCCAGACAGTTCACCATGTGCAACACATGTCTCTCAGCACCTACTGTTCCACTATGCAAAGCCCCCTTCACCATTAAGATGACAGAACAGTTCATATCCTGCGCAGGGATGATAGATATGTCATCTCTGAAAACCCTGTTTGTCTTCCACAGGTGTATGAGCTCTTTTTTTCTCCCAGCAGACAGCGCACATGGCACTTTTCGACACTCTTTCCCCGTTAGTGGTTTGGCATGCAGACAGTATCAAAGAGGAGATCTTTCCCATGCAATTATGGTAGAAAATAAAGGTGATGAGCTGTGTCGCACAAAAGAAACCAATGGATCAAAAGGGCTGGAATGAAAGCTGATTACAATAAAGGGAGAAGCTTCCACCCACTCAGTGCAGTGATGAGTCAGTAGAGTCAATAAATAAACAAAGAACAGAGGTACTGAAAACGCAGCAGCATTCTTATTTAAATACTTTTATCTGCTTTTGCTTTAATGACTTATATATGCAACATTGCAGTAGTTTATAACAGATATTTGTTAATTATTTTCATTGGAAAATAATTAACAAGTTAATTGTTAAGTTCATTATTTTCATTGGATCTAATATGGATTTGATTTGTTGATTTACATTTTTTTTAAATAAAATGGTTAATCAATTAACACTATAGAATGCCTCAAATAGTGAAAAATGTGTATGATAAAGAAGCCCAAGGAGATGTCCCCAAATTGAGTTTGTCCAACAAATTGACAGTGATATAACATTTTTGAAAAAAGATAAAATCCTTAAATTTTAAAGGCAGAAACTAGAGAATATTTAGTATTTATAACCACTCTAGCAGTGCTATGGAGGGCAGTGTTTTCAGTTAGTCAGTCAGTCAGTCTGTCAACTGATCTCGCCGCTTTTATCCAAACTAATACATCTCAAAAACTACTGGATGTATTACCATCAAATTTGGTATAGACATTCTTGGTCCCCTCAGGATGAATTGTAATATGTTTTGGTGATTTCGTAACTCATCAGGTCAACATTTTAATATGTTGAGTGGTTTGATTTATGATCAAATACCTTTGAAAGTGATATGTATAAGTGATATTCCCATCGGCTTCAGCTGTACTTTCTGTTCAGTACTAATTAGGAAATGTTAGCATGCTAACAAGCTAAATTAAGATGGTGACCATGATAAACATTGCCTCCTTAACATCAGCATTGTCATTGTGAGCATGTTAGTATACTAACGTCAGCAAAATCAGCCTCACAGAGCTGGAGCTATACCGTGGCTGTAGAGTCATTGCTTTATGAATGAAAAATTAATAATCAAGTATCAAAAGAGCTGTCGATTTGTTTTCTGTTAATCAACCAACGAATCAATCGCCTGATAATCTCAGCAACCCCAACAAGAGTGAGTTTATGTTGAAAAAAAATATATAACTCACAAATCTTACACAGATGATACACTAAAAAGCTTTCAGTGGTTGTAACATCAAAGTCAATGAGACAAATTACTATACATTTACTGCTTTTTGTGAACAAGACATGAGTCCAACTGTAACAGCTACACAGTGCTGTCGCTGTATAAAGACACTGATAGACTGTCTCAGGCGATGGTGGGTAATTTTTTCTGGCTGTCAGAAATAGTGGGTAATTGGTAATGAGTGGCCTCTCACAAAGCCGATTCTGTATTTTTTCCTTTTTTCTTATAATGCATGATTGTTCTCTGTAATCCGCAGCACCATTTCTCTTTCATCTCAACGATGAGATAAAAAAAAGGAGATTTGTCGGCCAGGCAGCCCCATGCCATGCTTAGACGGCTCAACTCTCTCAAAGGGATTTATCCACTGTTGTTATGACTAATTTTCTGTGGATTACAAGTTAGTGAGAGGTCACCTATCGCTTCTATTTCCTACAAGTGAGACTCATGGTGCTTCAGTTTGTTCCTTTTCCCTGACCCAAAATGTACTACACGTCAACGTGGCGGATGACAGGGTGTAGTTGACAAGCTACTGTAGATCATTTGCCAATATCTTACTTAAAAGCTTTCTCCTTTGAACTGAACTCAAACTTGTCACTTCCTCTAATTCAGAGTAGAAATGTGCAGCTGCTGAAATAATGAATTAGGTTGATGGACAGAATTATAACAGGCTGGCTACCCAGCCATCCAATGACACCCCGCTGCTCCAAAACGCTGCCAGTGATTTAGCACCTCACCTGGGCAAGATGAGGGAATTGAATTTATTCACAGGAAGGTGGAGGCTAGCACTGACTCATTGACTTTATGCAGTGAAGCATGTTCTAATTCATCAACAAGCATGTCCTCCTTAGGAGGGCAGAGGAAGTTCATAGACAACAAATAGTTACTTATTTATGGGTAGAGATTCAGAGATCTAAGCCCCTTTTAGGTGGTGGCGAACTAGCTAAAAAAAAAGCTGAATGATTGGAGTCTATATTATGTTAGAATCACTCATGTCAGATTTTGCTGTGTTGAGGATTTTTGAATTCTCATAGTGGTGTCAGAGTGAAGTTTCTGGCCTCTAGTAGCCTGCTCAGCCCCCCTCTCAAAAATAGTAAAGTCCTTAAAGGGCTGATAGGTTTTGGACTGATGCTTAGCAACAGCATTCCTGTGCCTTAAGTAGCAGTAAGCCCCTCACTGCACCCTTTGATGTGGCTGTCAAGGCAGATTTATTTCCTCTTAACACATTGTCTTCTTGTCCACATACATAAAGGGATGAAAGAGAGTGATGTTTACACTTTTTTAAAGTTGTAATTAAATTGTGTTGGTCATGATTTTTCAGGTGTTGTGAGACATACGTGTTGGCGGTTTATAGGGGGAAGTATGACAAAGCAGCTTAATTTGATTTTACCATCTGCCATTTGAAAACTGGTGTCAGGCTCTTCAGGGCCAACCTAATGTATGTTGTTCTTTATGATCATGGAAATTAAGTTACATCGTTTTTACTCCCTTTCAGTCATTGCAGTGCTGGTTCAACATTGTACAGAAGAAGCGAGTTTGTGTTTCCATCAGACCTGGCATTGAAATCCCCACAATCTTCCTGTAAAGTAATTAATAACTGTGTTCCTCACCTCACCTCAAGTGAAATTTCTGTTTGCCATCATCATCAGTTCTGTATTTTCACAAAACCCTCTAAATTACTCATTTGATATCTGCTAGATGATAGGTGTGTATATATGTGTACATAAAATATGTATATGAGAACCCTAATACAATTCTACTGAGGGATCCCACTGTGTTTAAGGCGACGTCTCCTTGGCCTACCTCCATACTGCTCATCTCCAGCAAGCTCTGACTAACCCTCTGTGTGTTCTTATCACTCTCATGTGGGAATCGGGCAGCTGGAAAAGTGCTTGTTCTTTGTTTTTTGTCAGACAGCTCACTCTCTCCTCAGCCACATGTCTGTGGAAGAGATGTCCGAGCACGATGAGGCATGAGGAGTTTTGCTGAAGGGACCAGATTGACTCAGACCAGTGTCCTGTTGCTTGACTGCAAGCTAAATATAAGTCATGAACTAAAATGTTTAGTGCCACATGTAAGCATGTGAACTCATTGTTATTGAACACCAGTAGGTTAGCAGCCAAGTGATGCCATTTCATAAAGCTACATTAATCCATTTTAGCCACAAGGGGGCAGAGAAACTAAAACCTTTAAAAGTCATCGTAGGCACGCAGGTTGTCGAGTGGTTAGGGAACATGCCACATACACAGCGGACCCCGATTCGAATCTCTCTACTGCTAATAAAAGGTGTCTATACCAGAAAAAAAAGAAAAAAAAGTAATCGTGGCTGACGTGTTCGCAAGTAATTGCATATTTACGGATGTGGCAAGCATGGTAAAACATTGGGATTCCCTTTGACAAATTTAGTAAAAGTAATTCTCTAGAATTGCATGCTGTGGCTGGTGATTGTGTTGATGAGAGTGTTAATTATACAGTGAATATGCAGCAAAACTAAAACAATGTACTAAAAGAGGCTAAAAAGTGCCCTAGAGTTACAGAATTGGGTGAATTTGGGTTTATTAGTACAAGTGACCACTAGCAGAGATAATCACACATGTGAAAGGTCATTTGATTTTTAGATTATATAAAAAAATATCGATTAATACAACTTGTTATACACTCCAAAACCACCTCTTGTTTGCCTCTCAGGGATATTCACATTAAAATCCAATTTTAAAAGACAACTTGTTCCAAATGATCCAATCACATAATAATACAAATATATTAGGGTGTTATCATCATCCTGAAGACAGCTGTGAGTCAATCCCCTTCATAATTCACTTTGTAAGAATTAATTCCTCTCCAGCCCTTGGACATGCCAGACATGCATATTTACTGAGTCAGAGCTGTAATTGAGCTGTTTAACGGTGTCCCTGATTGAAGGTTTGGTTCTTATCTAGGCATCTGTATATAGACAGCAAGTGAAATTATATCTCCTACAGTACATGTCTAAACAAAACATGTGTATAGTGTTTCAGTCATCTTTATTGTCCCTATGTCAGAATCACAGTTGTGGCTCAGGTCATCAGATACAGTACGTCATTTACATTGTCTTCTGCTGGTCCCAGGAGCCCCTTCAAGCTTGAAACATTATCACATATTTTACTGACAGACAATCTTTTCCCAAATCCAAGGCCTTGATATATTACTGTGAGAATTCCGCTTTCTGCAGGAAAATGGTTTCTTCATTCTCTCTGATAATAACTTGGATCACTGACAGTGAGTTGAGCCTGGCCTCCTGAATTTCTGTGAAACGTGAGGATGTGCTCTTTGCATGAGAAGTGAGAAAAATCCATCTTTTCATTATGACATGAAGGGAACACGATATAGAAAAGACAGTAAAATGATCTCAAAGAGGTGGTGTTACAGTGGTTAGAGGTGTGTATTTTTACATTTACAATGTTGACATCTGACAACAACTTAGTCTCATTATGTTTTACTTAAAGGTGACATATTATACCCATGTATAGGTCTATGTGTTTAATCTGGGGCTCTACTAGAATATCTTTGCATAATAAAAATCCCTATTTAACTTATACTGACCCTTTATGTAGACCCGCAGCTTCTGTCTGAAACCAACTGTTTTAGCTCCTGTCTCTTTAAGCCCCCCTCCCGAGGAGCCCACCCTGTTTTAATTGTCCAGCTCAAGCTACCCCATGGAAGACAAAGTCAACAAACTATAGTAATAGGATTTCTCAATTTTTTCTTGTTTTTTACTTGAAATGACAACGTGTTGAATAGATATGTACATGAGTGAGACAAAAAATTTGATCCGAAATATGAGAGTGTACAACACATGATGAAACCTTAGCAACAAGCTTAGCAAAAAAAAAAAAAAAAAAGAAGAAATATGTTGCAAACAAAGCTTTCAGAGCAAAATGAAGCCCTGGCCTTTGATGTATAGATATTATTTCTACATATATGTTAACCTCAAATAATTTTGGAAGAAGAAGAATGATTTGAGCAGAATTTTAAGAGATGCTAAAAATGAGATAGGGATAATGCAATCTTCACGTACAAAATCAAAAACATTTAATCGTTTAATTTTTGTTGTTGTTTTTAACATGTTTTATTTATATCCCCCTATTTCAGATTTGTCAGTTGGTATATTTTCATCAAAAGAAAATGATTCCTTTGGCTCCACCCACTGAGGTTAAAGTCAGCAGAGAGTGCAGCTCTGCCTGTGAAAAATGTTTGCTTAAATAAAACTTCAATCTGTTATGATTCATTGCTTAATCTCCAAAGGGTCGACAGCAGCATAGACAATCTTGTATCTTTCAGTATGATACTTTAGTAAACAACATGCCTCAGCTCAGCGGGACTGTCTTCGCAGCGGGGCTTCGTTGTAGACCTCAGCATAATCAAAGCTCTTGTTTGGAGATGTGAACGCCTAGTCTTCAGTTTGGACATCCCCAGTAATTTCTCACCACTAACAAAGCTGCCTGCTGCCTTCTGTGCTGAGTGGAGCCTGAGATTTAGATCTAAAGGCCTTATTTGAAAGTGCTGGTCATGCATGCAAACAAGGGGGTGCTATGAAACCATGCCCTTTGTCTGACACACAATAGCATTTCAACCACTGGGGAACAACTTCTCAAAAAGCCTCCACATATTCAGCTCTTTCGCTCTCCCTTTCTTTCTTCTGGTCTTTTAGGATTGCTGGATTGGGACATTATTTCATATTCTTTTAAAGTGGTGCCAAGCTATTCTCACACCAGCAGCTTTGATCAAGACTATGATTTGTAGAGTATATGCTAACGGCTAAGACTCCACGAGCTCACCCCCAGTAGATGGCTACAGTAATCATGTCTTTAACACAACAACACAAACAAAAGGGAACATTGTTTTTGTTTTATCGCGTTGACATCACACCAAGACCGAAGTAACCACTGACTTTTAAATTATAAGATTTAAGATACATTCATAACATCATATATACCTGCCTTGTTATGACACATTGATGAAACTGGCTTCATTAGTTTGATATACGATAAGTCTTGCTCAGTTTTTCAGGTGTAATGGTGGTTTGCGTTTAAACCTAAATTTCTTTTAATTGATCAATTAATTATTATTATTTTTTTTTTAATAGTTGGTTTATTTTATTGTGATGATGCCCATTGAGCAACAGAGGGAACAAAGCATTAAAATGACTTAGTTAAGATGGGTCATTTTCATCCCTTGCCAAATGTTAAATGCTGAAATCAAATGATGAAATGTTGCGATCAATTGTCTGTCATTCAACTAATGAATGAATGGATTGTTTCAACATTACTTTATTTATGTCAAATGTGTATGCATACAGACGTATATCCAAAATAATGAGCGGCACTGACATTTGTGAACAGTTTATCAAAAATCTAATTGTTGTTGATTCATTTTGGGTAATTTGACAAATGAGTTTAACCCAAGGAAATAGTAGTAACTTATGCATTTAGCCCCTCAGACAGACAAACGGGGCAAGGTAGATGGAGGAAAAGGTTGAAAGGGAACTCAACTGTGGGGTTAGTTTAGGGAGGGGCCACGTTGTTTGATCAGCAGACAAGGGGGGAGTTTGAAAAGCCCTTGATGCTGATAGTGGGCAGAGGTTTAAACCCCTGGAGTGATTGACACTCCTGCCACTCCGCTGTTGGGCGAGTGAAGGGTGGGGGGAGTGCACACAGAGAGGCTTGTTCCTGGCTTTACATTTGCATCCTCTGCCCGTGGGTGGTTGTGTTAATAATGTGGTAACTGGGAAGATTAATTGTGGACAAGCAGCAGGATTACGAGGGTCTTTGTGGGAGCAAAGGGAGCACTGGGTGGGAAAGGCCTGTGATCTGTGAGGCTGAGAGGAAATTAGTCAGGGCAGGCTGGAGCTGCCTTTTAACAGCGTACCTAAGGAAATGAAAGCCTTGTGCAAAGAGGATATTGAAATAAGTAGCCAGAAAATTGTTGACATTCTTGAGAGGCCAATATTGTTAATATTCATTACGCTAATGTGAACACACAAAGAGGAAAACATTGTTTAGGAGAAAAATATTTTCTTAAATTCGCTCAAGGACTTACTAAAGAAGACACAACACTAACTGAGTCAAATTTGTTCCATTTATTTCCTTAGATTAGAAAACACAATGTGGCTCCTCTCACATTATCGGCACTGAAATGCAGAAATGAGGTTCAGTTTCTGTTTAGTAGCCAATTAAGAAAAATAAGCACACAACAAAGGCATATTCAGTCCCCTGCAGCTGTGTCTGCTCTGCTATAGAAGAAAGAAATGAGGGAGCAGGGCAGGAGTCTCATGCCACCTGTTGGATTGTCTTCACATAGCAGCAAAAACTCAGACAGGTACTCATCTGCTTCTTGACCCTCTTCTGACCCTTTACTCATCACGTTTTGTTCAGAGGACACGTTTTATTCTATTGCTCCGGGTGTAATGCTAACCATAATAGCCTAAAGTGAGTATCGTATAATAGGTTTTAAGGGACTAACTGTGTGCTGTTAGAGAAGCACAGAGCCTGTAATGGCACAAACAGTGCAGTCACAGCATCAAAGAGCCTTAAACGTCAATTTTCACCACACTCAAGAGGATTCTTATTTTGCAACCTGCTTGCTTTCATTGATGTTTGGCTGCTTCGCTCATGGCTTTCCCATCAGTAATCGTTTAAAAAAATAGGTAAGCATCTGGATATTCAGGCCCCTTAATTAAAATACTGGTGTTTTTCCAATATAAGAGAAATCATGAAAAATGGCCTGTCATGGCAAGTTTCTGAAACCAGATGACAAGGCTGGATTGGCTGGGGGGTTAAGGAAAGGGGGTTCTTAGATAGAAACACCAGGCTTAATAGTTGTTAATTAGATTTCATTTTAACAAAGCAGAATTGTGATGCTCAAGTAGTATGGCTTAAATGCTCAGTAATTTAAAGGCAGATTGCTATTACCTGCTTATTCTGGATTACTTTCAGACATACTGACCAATCTTTAAACAGGAAAACATTTGCAGAAACAAATGTGCAATTTAATAACAATATACAACAGGGCATTCAAATTCAAGATGTGATGTTGCAATGTAAACTAGTCCACCTATGAGCATTACCAGATTTCCAGTATCACTCGCCAGTATCTGGAAAGATATACAGTTGCAAATGTGTGTGTGACATGATGTGCTTTGAAATAAATTCCTAATACACTGAGCCTTTGTGATTTGTGGTCTCAGAGCTCAGCATCTCAGATGTACTCTTGTATTTCAAGTATGTTTTTAGTCGTGCCAAGATGTTGCACCACTCATTATTTTCCTCTGACTTTTGAAGCACCATCATTTATCAGGGAGATTTATTGGCAGATGGACTTCCAGATGTTTTGAGTATCTTTTGCAGAAAGAGAGTTTTAAAAGTTAGGCCACAACAGTGCTGTAGACATGTTTATTTTTTGAGAAGAAACATATGCAGTAGATTAGATTTGAATACACTATGTGTTATGCAGATACTTTGTTCTAATTAAACTAACTCCAGAAACTTCAGTTGATGTTTCACAGGGTCTGCTCACAAGCGCACTGATAGTTTACAGTTGTCTTGCTTTCTGTCAAGAAAATAGAGCTGCCTTCTTTACAACAAAGCAAAAATAGAAAGGTTTATGTGTTGCCTTAAAGGGTCAGTTCACCTCATTTACAAAAAGATTAAAACATATTTCCCCTAGTGGTATTCAGTCATAAGAGTTTACGTTTTATTTGTCAAGGTTTTGAGATATCTGCTGCTAATATTGAAATACTGACATACATACATACTCAACATATTTTTCAACAAAGTTTTTTTTTTTTTTTTTTTTTTTTTTTTTAATATCTCAAAGCGAGGAACAGTGTTGCTTCTGAGTTTTTCATGTTTAACTTTAATGCTTTGAGTACCAAGCATATAACGGCATTAACCAGCATTGTATATGGATGGTGGTTGAAGTCTTGGGTAAGTGTGGATCTCAAAACCTGAAATATAACACCACATATCTCCATATGGCTGGATGCCACTAGGGTCAAGTAAGAATTTTTTTTCAAGGTGTATCTTATTTGACATTTTTACTGAGGGATACTCGACTGAGTCATGGGAGGATCACAGCCTATACCAGCTGCTAACATCATACATTATGCAAATTGAATTCCTCAAATTAACCTTAAAGTCAGCTCGTTTTGAAATTATCGTAATTTTTCCATTTCAGTACATTTCCATTAGTCCACAGATGACAGCTATTTAAGAAGTGGGAAGTTAAATAGTGCTGTCTTGCAGTAATAGACTTGAGACCAGTTGTAAAAATAGTCATATTCATTGGATTAAGTGAATGCATATTATATTAATAGAGCACTGAAACGATGAATCACCACAAATGAGTGGGGAAAAACCATCTTTGCGCCTGACACTATTAAACTAAAGTTAACATCTGACCTCTTGGTCTGCGCACAAATTGCACTTACTCGATTCCAGCACTGATCATGACCCCTGTGATGTGATTATAAGAACAGATGTACAGTATCACTTGACTTTAGGGTTTTTTTTCTGCCTGTTATCCTCTGAGGTTAATTTAATTTTTGCGAGGACTGATTCAAGTTTGAATGAGCCAGCTTTAAAAAATAATGCACCACTGTTTTGAGGTAAATGGCTTCTTTGAAGGAGGCAGCACAAGGATTTAGTCATTTAAGAAGAAAAACAGAAACAGTTGTTTGTGTCTGGCGATACTGAAATAACCTTGGGAGGGGAGATAAGAAGCCACAGGGCCACTTTTGTTGTCACTAACAAAATGTGACATTTGGGCAGAGCTGTTTCAAGTCAGCGCGCATAAGAAATTTGTATTTGAACAACTGGCTCTCTCCATCTCCTGCTCTGTGAACAAGCATGAACAGGTTTGGCCCCGTGCTTATAGAGGATGTATCCATAAATTATCATCAGAGAGCTCGCTGCTGTTATTGCACAGCTTCACCCACTTCTCATTGAGTTTCAGCTCATGTTCCACTCCTCTCTCCCCTCATATCTCAGCTGCGACTTTGTCATGCAGCCAAGCACGTAATATGCTCTGAGCTCTGTATCATGTCCAATTATAATTAGCTTTGTCAGGCCTGAGCCCTACAACCCTCATGCAGATAATATGATAATATGTCTTCATAACCAAGTGACCTTACATGTGCAATATTTCTCTCCTTCTTAAGATTGCGTGTCAATAAAGTAATGGAGTCTGGGAGGTAGTGGCAGGGGAAGATTTAGATGATTGGGCTCTCAGGTGCAGTGATGTATAACCGTTATTATTCTACCTGTCGGAGTTGTATACACAGCTGGGCGCAGCATGGCGGTGGCCAGGGAAAGAGCCAGGCTTTCAAGGGAGGCCTTTGTTAATAAGCCTTTAATCCTTGGTTTAAACCCGCCACAGAGGGACACTTTCTCATTTTCACTCTGTACATAGAGATTTTAGTTCAAATAACGAGTTTCATTATGAAAGAGCTGCAGTGTCATACACGGGATATTAATAACGTTGATTATTTTGGATGTCAATAAGCGTTCAAGTATGACATCTGGTACAGGGAAGTGAGCTTGTTACTCAATTAATCAATAAGTCAATTTAGAGACAACATTTAGTTGATTTTTATTATGCCTTTTTTTTTTTTTTTTTTAAATGGGGCCTCTATTCCCCTTCATTGAACATAAGTGGGCATTGTTGCTGTAGAATAAATGAACAATTTTGATAATTGATGACCTATTCAAGCCATTTATAAAGCAAAAATGCCAAACTTATACTAGCTCCATCTTCTTAAGAGAAAGAGAAAAAACAGGCATTTTGAAACTTTGGGTCTTGTGATAAGCAGTCGTTCACATGTTTTTTGAATCTCATACATTGAAAGATTAATTAAAAAAAATATGATTATGATTAGAGTAATCAATAATGAAAACAATCATTTGTTGCAGGCACAAATCATTATATGTCATAGTGTTGAGCACTTCTTTGTCATGACTAATCAGCACAGAGGATTTGCCTCCAGCTCATGGGCACAGACGTGTGCATCCATGCAGATGCTTTGTGTTTTGGGTAGTAGCAGAGGTCAGCTAAAACACGGCACACATTGACATACATGTAATACCTGTAAGATTCCTGTGCGCTGTTGCATCTCAGCGTGCTGTTGATAGAAACAACTGGACAGGAGAGGCTCTTGCAGAGAAAGACGTCACTGAATTCCTGACAGGCCGAGGTTTCACTAACACTGACGCAACGTAATGAGGGAGCCAGAGGTGAGGCCTATCTCAGCAAGTCTGTGTGGATTTCCCTGAGTGATTGATGTGTTCCAGTCAAATGAAGCAGTGGGCTGAGTGATATGACACTTGTCTCGCTGTGACACACGTGTTCACGGCTAACGGTTATTGGTGTTGATGGGCCCCACTCCACTCAGCCAGGCACAGTTATTTTGATCCCTTGTTCTTTTATTTCTGTCCCCCCTCTTCCCTGTTTTCTGTCTCCTTGCCACATCAAATCAGAGTTTAGAGATGGAGGCAGGACCCTCAGGTACTAGCTTATTAAGCATCAGGAGCTGAGACGAGATGAAAGTAATAATGGGGACCAGACAGCCAGGCGGGCACCTAACATCTCAGGTAGGAAGTGACATTCAGGATTTTCTGGTGAAAAGAACCCATGGCAGAGCTTATGTGGTCTCAAAATGCGTAACTGTCTCTGTTGTCAAATTGTCAGACAGAAACAAGTCCCTTATTTTTATTTAGCAATGGGTTCTGGTATACATTTTTCTCTCAGAAAATGTCAGCTTTTTAAGGTTTCTGTATTGTGCTATAAATTAGGGCTCTAATTGTTTAGTCTGTAAATTGTAAAAGGAAAAAAAAGACCAAGATGACATCTTCAGTTTAGTTTATTAGATAATTATAGATTAGATTGTTTAGTCTGAACAGCATAAAAATACCTGGACTTTACCTGAGCTCCACCAGCAGGTGAGAGTTTTCAATTATTCAGTGAAATATAAGCATTACATTTTGTACAGATATCATGGTCATGAGCCTACAATCCTACTGACATTGCTGATCCCGTGACTTTTCCTCTAGCGACACCATGAGGTTGACATTTGTAGTTTTGAGTGAAGTGTCTCTACAACTATTGGAAAAAATTGCCATGAACTTTCGTACACAACCCATCAGGATGCATTACAATAACTTTGGTTGTCCCTTAAGTTTTCATCAGGTCATATTTTTAACCTTCCCGTTACTTTGGTTTATGACCAAATACCTGCAAAAGTGATTACATTCCTATTAGTTTCTGCTGTACTTTGTGTTTAGTGCCAAGTAGCAAATGTTAAACGCAAACACGCTAGACCAAGATGATGTAAATAGTACAGATTCTTCCTGCCTAACATCAACATGTTAGCATTGTCATTGCTAGCATGCTGACATTTGGATTTAGCTGAAAAAATGCTTAACATGCCTCACAGACCTGCTAGAACTGTAGATTCTTCTGTAAATTACCTGAAATGATACTGTAAATATATCAAGGAAATAGTTGTTTACGGATTTTTTGGCAATCAACTGACTGATCATTTCATTACTTTTGTAAACTGACAGCTACCACTTTATCTATTACCTCAACAAGTTAAACATCCCATAAACATTACCATCCAGTAAAGTCTTATCAGTTAATTGATTTATTGTAGAATTTTGTGCCAGAACTGCGACGGAAATGAGTTTAAAGGCATCTTTCTCTGCTTTAGGCTGTTATCTTGCCGTCGTGACTGAAAACATTTCTAAGATCAGATGCCCTTTTCTTTCATTTCAACAACCCTGAATCAAACACTGATACACTCTAATGGTCTAATGACTGGTAATTGGATTAAAGTAATTCCAGATTGATCAGCATCTGATTCTGAAATTACTGTTGCATGTAGTGAGAGCTGCTGTGTAAAGTCTGGGATGCCTCACGTTTTTTTTCTTCTTTTTTTTTAAAATCCCTGGTACATGTGGGCGACAGTTCCAGTGGTCACAAGATGGTCGCCATCAAACACTATCCGCTTCTGGTCTCTGTGACAGCTCTCATTATTGGAGGCCACCGAATAGTTACCAACTGATAAAAGCATATCACACCACGGAGGAAATTGAATTCTGGAGGACATAAATTCTGACTGAGAGAGATCATAGTCAGAAGCTAATTTAAGGAAGATTAAATTAATTTCAATGACATCCATTCTATCTTGACGAAGTCGGTACATAACATAATGTAGCTCTGTTGCCTTGAGATAAGAGGATAGTCATTTTAGACTGGGCACAGCTGTAGCTGAGGATCAAGCCCTAATCCCATTGCAGCAACCTTTTTTACAGAACATCATGGTGGATACAGAGTGTCTGACAACCATTATTCAGTAAGGGGATTTTAAAAGTCTTTCAGTTTAGTGTGATAATTTAATTGACTGCTGACCCAAAGCCTCAGGACACAACTTGCCTTCATACGCAGCCAGCTCAGTTTTCATATTCACAGTCATATTTTTTCCCCCTATTACGTTTCCAATCAAAACTAGATGGTGTGTTATTTTTCAAGAAATCTACTGTCCATATTTTAAGACAAATTAGGAACCTTCAACAGCATTTGCCATTAGAAGCTGAATTATTCATGATTTTAACACCATACAAAGAACTACAGCTTCTATGAAAATGGACAAGCATGTCAGTGTGGCTACTTAGGTCATTGTAACTTATATATCCATAGTATTTACCAGTGCTCTCTTTTAATGTCATATTTACAACTTTTTAGCTGTAATTTCTGCTTTCTGAAAAGATCTACACTGTTCGATCCTCAAAGTCTTTCTGTTTACTACAAACACGTCTAAACTAACCACAGATACCCAACCCATCCATGGCCTTCATGGTTGTAAGAAATGGACCCACCTCTTTCTGTGGAGCTGGTGGTGTTAAACCCACGAAGGTTGAGAGCTTATGGGAATTGGTCTCCATGAAAGGTCGCTGTTATGACCCAGCTCCAGGGGAAATAGAAGCAACATAAAACCAGATCAATTTTATGAAATACATGTATTTATTGCAATGACTGGTTATAGTTAAATCAAATGTACCAATGACAGAAAAGAGGCAAAACTATGTTAATCTTCTAACTTCTTTTAAATGGACATGCTTGTACATATTGCTGAGTAAGGCTGTGTTTCATGGCTAAATTTAATGTAATTAGTGTTATAACAAATATCAATGTGATTTTGAATGAAGTTTTCCCAGTGCTGGACAGGACCTGGAAGTTCTGGTTAGACTTTGGCTTTCTATAAAGTTGCTGTGGCTGTGACACTCTGTAGACACATAGCAATATCATCATTCATTTGGAGCTGTGTTTGTAGCTGCCTGAATATTTAACAGAAGTCCAATATTCACACTCTTCTTTATTTTTTTCTACCAGTAAGTTACACATACTCCTTTGATTCGTTGTTGATATACAATAAAACTGATTGGTGGACTTTTAAATTTGTGGATATGTAATAGTTTAAGATATAAAAGTAGCAGATACATTAGATTGTCCTCATGTTAGAGAACTTCTATCTCACACTATATTTCATTTAAAACTCCAAACATAATCATCCTCAGTCTTGCCCCGGATCCTCTTTACAATGTCAAATCTATTGTATGTTACTGTTCGTAGCATCTTGTTTCCTCGTATACTTTCACTATGTGAAAAATTGCCTTTTCTCTAAAGTTAGAGTCCTTATGGTTGAGCTGTCTAAATGGTTAATGAATTACAGATGAACATTGACGCAAATTAATCTCCCGGAAGTCCCTGGGTAATATGTCAACCATTTAAAACTTTAATCAATAACCCTGAAGTTGAAAGCGTGCAGGCGCTGCACTTGTATGACCACAATAAACAGAATGCAGATTGCAGCCTCCTCTAAATCACTGTGACAAGCAGTCATGCTAAATCATAAGAAGTGAAAAATAAATGTCTGCATAACTTTATCAGCTGTGTTTCCGTGTTTCCATAGGGAGCAAGAGCATATCAGCAAAAACAACACAGGAAATGAATGATTTATCGTCTAAACTAATACTTCATTTCTCTCAGATTGGTTGCTTTGGGTAATCTATGATAAAATATGTAATGTATATAAATAATAAGCAGACCAGAGTTACATTTCATTAAATACAACATGCTCCAATGACGTCTGAATGTCAGTCAGTTTTAAACTAACATTTTAACTTGCTTTGACATATTGAACTATATGTAAACATTATTGTCTCTCTTCAGCCACGATGATTTCACAGCCATTATGTTCAGTGACATTTACATTATATTTCACTTAATCAAATGTGTCAAATTATGTTGTTTTGTTAATTATGTAAACATTACTTGTGGATAAAGAACATACACATTTGTTTGCAGTATATGATATAATCTGTTCAAAAAAAGTCTAAATTCTAGTTCTTATCATCACATATAGTCAAATATTCTTTGTCTGCTGTCAGCAGTTCAAATCAAATCATAATTCCTATTTTTATGTTTAGTAAGTTACAGTGTGGGAGCTGTCAGTGATGATATAAGTGTAATAGCTTTGTTAATGGATTTTTGCACACTTTGGAAACGCTGTTAATAGTTCCTTTGAACACAATTACAAAGGAGAGCCCACAGATATAGTGAATGGCTAGCCTGGATGCTAAGTGTCACATCCTTTAGCTGTGTCACCCCTTGACACGTTAATGACCCTGAAAGGTTAAAAACTGATAGCACTAGGCTGTAAAATTTTAATTTCATTTAATTCACTGTGATTATATCTTCCTGACAGTTTGACTGGGCTTGTTTGAGTATCTTTGTTGTTTCTTCCATGAGCTAATGGTTAATACATCTGATCTGCCTGTGTATGACTTTGTTATGTTTTTATATTACATTAACAGGGTTGTATTAGGATATAAGATTACAAGATGCACAAAACATTATAGTGTTTTTATTTGCTCTAGTGTACCAACATACTGCACATCTACAGTATACAGTGCCCAAATTGCTTCCATGCTGTCATGCTAATGCCTCTTTAATTGTCTGCAGACGCCTGTGAATGTCAGGCAAATGTGCTCTATTCTTCTCTTACACTGACACAATATCATTTTATTACCCTCCTCCTCATCTTCCTTGTTACATGAATTTGGCCCACCTGAGACAGATGATGTGTAGATGCAAGCTCTGCTTTTCCCTCATCTGTCTCTTCTTCCCACTATCCCTTTCCTGAGTTCCATCTTTCAGAACTGTAACCTACGGTCGCCAGCTGTGCAGGGAGCCCCAGAGTGTATTTATGGCGAGCTGCACTTCATCACACACAGCCGCACAGCTGCCAACTTTACTCAGAGCGTACTCCAGCCTCCCTACCTCTGGCCATGTTTTTTGTGTCTGTGAGATCCTGCACTGCTGCTGCATGCTTCTTTCTCCCCAGCTGCTGCCCTGCTGGAGAAGGTGGGGTGAACTGTTAATGGCCTGTGGAGCACAAACAGAGGTGCCTGCCACTGCCTGTGGGCAGGCTTACAGCACACCTTCCAGTAAAAACACAAAACTAAAACAAACAGCACCATTCAAAGTTATACTGGGTAAATAACTCTTGTAGTGTAGGGTTTAACAGTAGACTTTTTGTCTTCCAGCTTTCTGCAAAAGCAATAATGTATCGATTGTTGATGCTTCTCTCTGCTGGCCTCTTGTTGATATTTTGATACGGCATTAAAATATCTCCCGCATGTTTGGCCCAGTAACAGCATAAATCTGTCCTTAGACTGCAGGGGGCCTGGTGATGAGCTGCCTCCTTTCCGACCTCTTGTCCCCAGGCGGACAGAGTGGAATACATGCCCCCCTCTCTTATAGAGTCCCCAGTGTCCTCGTAGCCTATCAGGACAGAGAGCTCTCCGCCCCCTCCCCCCTGTTAGCATATTGAGAGACGTACATCTTCCGCTGGTGGGGAGCTTTATGCAAGGTGACAGCTCCTCACACTTCAGTGTTCGGATCACCTCAAGTAGCTCAGATATCGGAAAAAATGAGCACACTTCCCACCGCGGTGACCAAATGTAGATTGACTGAGGGTATCCGCAGGCCGCTGCGCCCCTATCCTCCTGTCCTGACAGAACAGGCCTGCTGGTAACTCTCTACATAAGAGAAAGCAGAGTCTGGAGACACATCAGAGGGGAAAGCTGGCTGCAAACAGAAGAGATGGGGGGGGGGGGGGGGTGGTAGTGGTGGTGGAGGGGAGCAAACACTTTGAAGCCATTGGAGGTGATGTCAAGTTTGCTTAGACTCAAGGATGGTGTTTGAATATGCTGGCTACTAATATGGCACCAGTATCTCTGTCCTCATCTCTGTTTTCTGTCACCATGTACAATCTAGGCTCGTCTCTTCGGCTCCTGACAATGTCCTTTCACATCATGTTATTGCACACTCGGAGCTGCAGTCAGCAAGCCGTCACTCAGCTTCTTTGTCTGAAAGTCAGGCCTGTTTTTGCCATTAATGCACTCGGTGCCTGTATAAAAGTGACGGGGAACACGCTATCTGCTTTCCTGCCAGGAAATCATTGGCAGTGGAACTGGAATATCACTCACCGTTTTTGCCTTATTTATACCCGTATGAAGCTACGTGCTACAGGATTTGACAAGTGGCGCTGGGTGTGCAAAGACGACCTAACCTGCTGCTCGGGAGTTCTCTTTAGGCACAAGAATCCAGGATTTTTCCAAATATTTATATTGTATATAACAGCACAATATACCCATATCATTTTCCTGCCCTGGGCAAAAACCCACTCATCCACCAGTTTTCCTGAGCATGTAAATGCATTTTATTCCCACTGGGTTTGTTGTTTTTGACGTGTTTATGTAAGGTCAGCACACCCTGAAACCTTGCTGGAGAAAAGTCTAAAAAAAAAAAAAAAAAAAGGATTTTAGATTTCTTCTAATTTCAACCTACTGTTCAGCCAGTGATCCCTTTAAATAATAATCTGTCTGTCTAGACATTGTCCTGAGGCAGAAACATTTTTTGAAGGTCAGACTTAAAATTGTTCATATCCTGTCTTTCCATAATGTTAAACAGAACAGCTTTAGATCGTGGGTAATGGATTTGTTTCATGCATAGAATTTCAGCAGAAATTTTAAAAAATACTTTCAATTAAAAACAGTCTAGTTTTTGTTCATAAAACATCATCTTAGCTTTTACCCTGTACTACTGTACCACCTCAGAAGCAAAGGAGGGTAAAAACCATAGTTTAGCAGAAGGGTTGGGTATTCATTTGTTGAGTTTCCACCTTTTCTGAGTCGATTCAGTTGGTTGTTCATAGAGGATAAAATCAGCCATCACTGTATGGCCACAGAGCAATCAGACACAGCCCTCCAGTGTCTTCAGCTGACTCTTCTGGCCCTGTCAAGTCCTCCTTCAATCTGGGAGTCTGAGCAGTCGTGTGGAGGTTGACATGATTGCCTTTAAGCAGCCCCTCTTAGCCAGTGACACACAGCTGCAGCCAGGCACCTCTTCTGACAGTAAGAGCACCATGATGGATTGCCTTGCCAAAACTGCTGATCAAAGGAGGTCGAAGTTCAGATGTGTGTCGGGGCTGCACGAGGCATGTGCAATCATCAGAGATGGCTTTTCCTGCCCAAACATCCAAGCGTAAGGCTGAATTTCTATTTTGCCAATAGCTGCCTGATTGAACTGCAGAGTAATTATATCATTAATTAATTAGATACCGTATAAAGAAAAAGAGATTAAAGGAATATGTTTTAAGAATATGACTTTATTGATTTGGAGGGTTCAACTAAGGGATGATAAAGTACAAGTCTCATACTTGACACTACACCAATAATATTGCAGTGCAGATTGCTTACTCTTTGACCAGTATTCACACACACATTACTACACATAAAATGCCATCTTTGGGCTGCAGAAGCACTCTGCTGAAAAGAGCAGACATTTAAAAGTTTCTGACATGTGTCGCGCTACCATTGAGACACTGTCACTGATGTAGGTGGAGCTGACAGCATCCGAGCCATTGAAGATGGCTCTGGGACATACCAAGTTTGGTATGTGTCAGCTCTCATTGTAGTCAGGATACATCCTAAGTGAAGTTGGAATATGTAAACAGCATCATTAAAATAAAATTCATATGAAACATTTTAGGGTGGAGTGACGGGAAAATGTTTTTGATGTTTGCCTTTGAACACTTCAGTGGGTAAAATCCTCCTGATGCAAAATCATTTTAAAAATAGAATACACTTTCAAATACTCCTTCTTCATTGAGAGTACATATTGAAGTAGATATTAATCAGTATAGATTCAAGTGTGCCTGTATGCTCCACAGATAATACACTATACCCAACAAGAGAAATTTTAAAATTATGGGTTTGAATTCTTTAAGATAACTTGATTCAGGAGGAAATGAAGCAGAGTGAAGCATCCCTAACTACAGATCCTGGCTGGAGTTGGTGACTTTTGCAGCTGAGGCATCTAAGGAGTCTTATTTCTGGGCCAGATTCACATTAGTGACATTTATCATTGAGAGGGAAGATGGTATAATTAGCTTGTCAGTCTACTTTAGGCTGAGCTAGCGCTCTTTGTGAAGAAGAATGGACTGCAAGCCCAAAGAGCTGACAGCCAGTCGATAATGTGGCAATTAATGTCATAAATAATTCTAAAGCCAATTATATTAAAATGGACCTCACACTCTAAAACAGCACTTTATTTCCTATCATTTTATGATGTGTTCTGTATCAAGCAGCAGGAGCAGATTTTCTCTTTTTATTTCTACATATGGCCAACATATGGTGAAGTCATGATGTGAGGCATAAAAATCCTAAGGCCCATGTAGGAGATTTATTTGTTGATTTAGTTTGCTTTTGACTTATGAATGTCTTCCTTATTGCTGAAGCATCACCTGCGGTAAAAGGCAAATACAAAGTGTAAAACCACTTTTAATCAAAATTATATTGCCTTCATGTTGCTAGCTGTATAAAATAGCTTCAGCTCATAAAGAATGTGAGTAATTTAATGGCAGTAGTGGTTAAATATATCAAATGCTCCTTCTGGCCTTGGGAGGGTCAAGCCCAGTGTGATATATAGAAAAGACTGTGATGGCTGAAGGTCGTGTCAGCTTCTTCTGCATAATGCATGAATCCTGTAACTCTCTCTGACTCCAATCTTCTGAACCTGAACCTTGGGATAAAAATTTTACTAAGTAAATCAGCGAGCATGCTGGCATTTCTATTAACCTCCAGTGTGGAACTGACAGAAACATGAATCACAGTAAATAATATCTTGCAAATTGTAAATCATGTTTACAACTTGGGCTGAGAAGTGATGTTATGGGAGTGCCATCTGTTTGCTGTACATTACTGCTAATTTCTTTGCACGGAAGCAAAAGAGAAGGTGTTTTAAATGGGTGAAATTATAATGTAGTACAATACAAACAGGAATGTCTGAGTGCTTATGCCGAACCAAATTGCATCGACCTCAAACAATTACATCTGAAAGCAAATCACATTTAGCTATCTAGAAATGGTATTTTACAGTAAAATGGAAATATATTATGATTATACAGGTTATGTTTTGTTTTTGATGAGTGGTATTTCCCACTTCAAACATGAAAATAGCCAAGAGCTTTGATTTATGCATGCATGGAGTGAAACAAAAGAAAAAGAAATGTTGACCTTTACAGGGAACATCAAGGGTCAGTGCAGCAACTGTGCCTTACAGGCAAATTGCCTCCCAGTGCTAGCAATCTATCCTTACAACAGGGATGAAATCCTTATCTTTTGCCATTTGTTTGCTGTTTCTCCAGTAGAAATGTGGAGAGGCACAATGTTCCTTCTAGTTCATCTATTAAAAAAAGAGAAATAAATTGAGTCTTTGTGACGGAAATGTTAACATTAAAGTGTACCTGTTTTTTGAATCATATTCAGAGAAATATTCAAGTAGCAGCACTGAGAATCTTTACTTTGTTTTATACAATGCGTGCAAGCATACAAGCTCTCCTGCCCTCCTTCATTTCTGTATCAAAGGGTAAACTAATGCAAAATGTATATGGCCCTTGGCACAATAGATGGTGGTGCAACTCAGTGCAGGAAGATCTGTGTGCTAAAAGCTTGCAACATCTGTGTAAACACATGGCCTTTTTCCAACCATGTAGACAATGTTCTCATAGCCTTAAGATAGATGTCCAAGGCAATATACCTTGCCCCGGGGCCATGCTGGAATGGCTTTGAACATCTGAAAAACCTTGAGCTTCAAGCAATATCCACTTTCAATATTCTAGCTTGACTGGAAAGCAAAGAATCCAACTTATGGCTTTTATTTGACCCTTTGTTGTTCTAAGCACTGGATCGATGGTATCTGCACAAGAGGAAAATGTTTTGGAAATTATAAAAATACAGAGGTTTTAATGATGCTGTGATATTTTACGGTTCCTCTCTGCCAGATTATGTTCAAATGTAATGGATTTTTATATGATAGGGTTTAGAAAGGCAGGGGCAAACAGAACAAAAAAGAGAGGGCCCTCTGCCTTTGTTGTTGTTCTCTAATTCTGTTAATAGCCCAAGGTAAAGATTTATCTGCTCTTGTCAATTTACCTCAGCCTCAATATAAAGCACCAAGGTCACTTTTTCCTTGCCTGGCCCACAGGATTAAATTGTCATGTCCCTCTAATAGGCAGCACAGGGAATCATTAGTCCAGCTCAGCTGCCTGACTGATAGGTATTTCAGTCCAATCATGGGAGTGTGCCGCCACAGGCCAGCCAGTATTGACACTGTGTCAGGACTGAGAGGGGACGCCTTAATCAGCCAGGACACTCTCAACATTGATTTGACAAGCTTCAGTATAATGACCCCCTTGTTTTGGTAAAGGATCACTGTTTATCCAGGCTGGCATTGATGATAGTGCTGCATTGTCATGGAAACTATTATCACCAGCCGAGCCTGTGCAGCTGGAGAAGAGTTGTCTTCACAGGGGGACCATAGATTTTTCTGTGTATGTACACGCACAGCACAGCGTGGTAGCTAGTAACTCCAGTTTGAAGTTGTGCTTACACAGATATTTCTTGGCAAAAGAAAGGATTTTATTCACTAAATCAGTTTTTCAGAAGATATGCTGGCTAATATAAATACACAGTGTATCGCATATCATTCAAATCAAGTTACAAAATTGCAAATAATGTTGTTCTAACTAACGAGAGGTAGCTCAACTAATGTTTTTATTTTTTTAGATTCATGAACCCTATGGGCAAAAATACATTTTTATACACTGCTGCATGTCATCCTGTGATCTCTGAGAAAACAGCAAGGGCAAGAGTTTAAGACTCTTGTTAAAGAAACTGTTCTTACATTGTCAGTCATAAGACCGTGTTGTGCCACCAGCAATGGGGGCCTGCTCAACTTCCCTCAAATCTCACTCCAAGGTTTTCTGAAAAGTCGACAGATCTGGATTAATGTTGTCATCAACTATACAAATGTAATATGACAACACTCATAGTGTCTTAATCTTTCATAAATTGGACAAAAAAATCCTTTCACTTGTAGGTCGCCATTGTCGCAGTGCATTCTGGATAGTGATGTCAAATGGTCGCAGCGGTCTTTGGTCCCAGTCTGTTTCCCTCACCACGAGATAAACATGTCTTCTGTTCAGCCTTTCCAATTTGAACCTAAGCACGATGTCAGTGAGGAGAACAACACAGCTCCAAACAGCCTCCAAAATGACCATACAGTTGATGTAATGCCTCTCTGATTCAACAAAGACTGAACATTATAACCTTCTTGAAGAGAGAAGTTACTCCGGGACTGTTGTATTAGACTAAAATACTTTTAGCAAGGTGGACATGATGCACTGGCAACTACTGGCAACAACCAATTTGTGGCAGTTATTATTTGTATTGTTTTTTCAAGTAATTCAACTGACGTTTACAAGAAGCTATCTGGAAGACACCACTGCACACAAACATAGTAGACAGAGAAGCTCTGTTGTCAGTACTGTTTCGGGCAAATAAACCAGCTCATTCCAGAGGCAACATGGTGACCCCGGTCTGTTGGGGGGTTTTTTTCACAACGTTGAAGGTGTTAAAAGTATGTGGTGATGATGATGATGATAACAGGGTGCAAAAACAGATGGCGGTTCAGGATAGTTATCAAAATCAACCAAACCAAATGAATCAACTCAGCCAGGCAAGTTGATTACTTTTGGGAAAGTAAATAGATTAAAGTAGTAAGTAATCAGATTACTTTCCCAAAAGTAATTTTTGATTACAAGTAATCACAGATTGCAAGTAATCACATTACTTTTGTGAGAGTAATGAGATTACAAGTTATCAGTTTACAAGAAATCAGATTGCTATTTTTTATCTTATTTGTGTTTCCTTTCCTTCTAAAAAAAACAAATATCATACAAATATATACACTTTTTAAAACAAAAGTAGGCTAATTTCATCCAATGAGATTATTTCTGATTGGCCAACTGTACATTCCTTGAACAAATCAGTGCTTTACTGCATGTCCCTACTGTAGGCTATGGGCCTATACTGTATGTGATAATGGTTGATAATGAAATATTATTAATGACAATCATCATGATTTGATATGGCAAATTGATAATAATTGTGCTAACCGCATCGTTACCTTTATTTTTAAATCCATTACATCCATTTAGTTATTTTTATAGTTGATGTAAACATTAGTTGTAATATTTTTTAGTGTGATACATGTGTTTGCTTACAAGAAGGTGACACTGCTGCTGGCAGGAGGATCAGGAAAACCAGTGGCCTCTCTAGCTGCTTGTGTGGTGTCGAGGTGTTAGACCGTAAATATTATTGGCATTCTGACAGTCTCCCACAGTGCCATGGTGTGTAAAGTTAACAAGCAACATGATGGACCCTCTCCATCCCGAAGGTGAGAATTTGGAGAGTGTTTTTATCAGCCATTATCCAGAGGGTGCACCCAAGTGTCCAGTGTCACATGATCTGTCTGGCAATCAGAAAGTGCCTTATGTCGTCATCACTGATACGGCTTTATATAGTTCCTGTGTGATACATGTAAGTAAAATGTGGCCTAGAGCTGCTCTTAAGTAATATATTATGTGCTGGGCCATCTGAAGAAAAAACAGGCATACTGTAGATCACAATACATCAGCTTTTTAATTTGTGAAAATACAAAATGAAATCATGTACAATTTATGTACAAGCCTATTTGTACAAGACAATAAACTGTATTTATTATTGGGTATTATGACATAGTCAGAAATATCAACTTAGCACTCTTATTGTACTGACAAGTCAATGTGCTAAAAAAAAAAGAAGCACAAAATAATATAAACTAGACCGCAATGCCAAATGTCTCTCAACCCCACAGGTACTGTCAAACAAGAATATTTGTCAAACAAGAACACACTACAAAGAAATATCTTACATTAAGCTTTACAGATTTCTTTGAAGATCACATAAATTATGTCATAAAACATGAATTCCTATCAGGCTCTGCTATTGATAATTGATTATTTAAAAATAGTTTTAAGACTTTTCAAATTATTTACTACAGTTCTAGTTATCTCCAGGGAATTACATTAAATCTGATCATTTTAAAGCATCAATCTAAGAAACAGTCCTTTTTTCTTTCTTTTAAATAATGGATTCTGAGCTTGCAAGATGGAAAGCAAAGAGTAAAGTACATTTCTCAGTCTCATAGCAAAAGTAGATTTTGCTTAAATTCAGCAAACTAGAAGCCTCTTTTCGCAGCAGTGGGTCTTCTGGAGTCCTCCATTGGCTTCAGCACTGCCTGGCACATTACTGGCACTGAGGGATGGATGGCTTGGATGTTCTCTGTGCCAGTAAAAATGTCACAACCTCTCTCTTCTCACATCCAACATGAATCCTAGGCTAGACTGTGACACATCCTCAGTGAATTAAGGATATTATGGATTGCTTGTCTAGTTTTGTTTCTTTTAGTTTTCTTTACCTTTCTTTCCCCTTCATTGATTCTGAAGTAAAGTGACAACAGTGCCAATATAGCTTTGCTCTGTTATTTAAATAAGACATGATTAATGACCATTTTTGGCTCTGCATTCTGGCCTTATCTTGCTAAAACAAATGATTGGTGCTTCATCAGCTGTGTATAAATTGTTTGTCTTGTATATATATATATTAGATATGCGATCACCGATATGGTTTGCCAACACAACAGAAGCTTTCAGAACATATAAATAGCCCAAACTGAGTTTTATGATAGAGCTGTTTTTCATGTATCTACAAAAAGCATGAACATGTCTGATTATGGCATTAGGATTTGTCATGGAGTACATACAAGCACTTAATGGCCTCCAAGACAATCCTGTGTCAGGCAGTGCTTACAGCCAAAGGAGGACTTAAGGATGCCCACTTCATGCGATATGTGGCTTTCACATTCAATTCCTACAGACTTATGATATGATGCTATATTATAGTATTTGGCTTTGCTAGAGTCTCAAATAAATGAATAGCTCTTCCATTGTATTAGAAGCTGTGTGAGAGTTTTGATTACATCGTAAAGTTGCCATTAAAACAGCTCTATCATATTTGGCTATTGACACAAAAAAAAATAATAGAAAAAGAATACTCCTAAATTTGTACCCCTGGAGAAACTCTGTAGATACTTGAACGCTTTACTCAATAAGATTTCTGGGGTTTTGGACATTGCAACCAAACAGCAACATGAAAACATTTATTACAAATGACAAAAAAAGAAAAAAAGGCAAAGATAAGACAAATATAAATGGATAGAGATAAGGCTGGAGCCAAATGCCATTTACACATGGACACTGGCCATCATAACTGTCACAAATGTTGTGAATTAGCTCCAAATGGCAAAGCAATTACTGAGAGTCAGTCACTAACAATGCCATTGTGGTGGGATTGCAGCTGGATGTAAAATACACATTTTAATATACTGTACAGAATAACTCTGCAACACTGGGTAAAGTAAATGCAGTAGTAGTAGTAGTTCATCAACAGCTAAAAAGGCAACTTTTTTCATTGCAAATCGTGATCCAGTAATCATAATAATCACCATTTTTAGTTGTAGTAATCATTTTTACATTACTGTTCTGCTTCAAGCGACCCTCATTCCCCAAAATGGAACAAAAAAGTAATGGAGTCTGGTCACCACTACAGATTAGCTGTGCAAAACTAATAGTAAAGTGGGGTTGCCACATTTGACTATGATTGTCTTGATGTATATCGTAGGATTCTACATCTGCATTTACAATAAGCTTGCTCTAGAAGTGAATGAGGAAAGCAGTTATGTGTTCATTCCATCTAATGGCCAATGATGATTTGTGTTTGCAGATGATTAAAATATCTCAGCTTGACACCTACACGATGAGTCTTCTGGGATTCAAGGCGTCCAGGTGTCAGTGAGGGTCCAGGAGCTCAGCACTCGTCTTCTGCTTCTCTGATGGGTGGAATCAAGCTGCTTGTGGATTTATACTGACTGACTTGGTTGACGGAGAGGGTATTCACAGGCTTGATCTGTATGGTCCTCAGGTGGGTATTCTCTGGCTCATCTGTAAACCATGTCTTTTCTGAGAAAGAGCCAAAATCATAAGACAAAGAGGAGGGACATCAGACAGTTAATGCTACATGGCTGTCAGTTACAATTTCAGTGTCATCAGATTGGTTTGCGTTTTATTAAACACAGAACATGGGGAGGACATTGTATAATTTTAAAGTCATCTTTTGAATTGATGGCGTAGAAAGAAATTCTCACATGATAAATATATGCTTCAAAATGTTTTTTTTAATGACAGGTAAGTAACACTTAATGTCCCATTGTCCCAGTTGTCACCTCTGTAATGTGACTCATCTCAGGGTTGTAAATGTTTTTCACATATACCACACTGCCATTGAAGCATGCTGTGTTGTGGGGTCATCAAACATGCAGGTCACCAGTTTAAAACAAAAAATCTGTTCTCATAGTTCATTGTACCAAATTAGAAGTTAAAACCTTCACAATTCATACTGTCAAAGGGATTTTTTTTCTTTTGGAGGGGCTTCAGGCTTTTGGCTTGATGCAACTTTCTTTTCTTAGAGTAGGAGAAGAATATTCTGGCATTATATATTGCTGGTGAAACATCCACTTGGCAATATTCATGGTCATGCATTTTCATCAACATGACTTAAGGCTGTGGTGTTACAGTACATTAACACATATGCCAGTAGATACATGTTGCCAATAATAAAACATCACTTGATAGGGAAGAGAAGCTGAAGAAGCATCAAACCATTCAGTTTCACATTCTACACAGTCAATCCTACAGTCAGTTGTACTGCATAGGTGATAACCATGCGCTCTTGATGCAGTCAACAAACTACTTGGCTTTCATTCACAGGGCAAAATGTCAGCAAGGACATGACCGTATTTGATGCATTATTTAACATCATGCATAACCATTCATTTCCATACCTTGGACCACTCTATTCATCCTTGTTGCACTTTGGAAAAAGAAAGTAGTACACTAAATGTAAGCTAAATGGTAAATACTTATACGACCATTAATAACAAAAACTGCACAACATGATGATCAGGGTATAAAAAACAGCAGATGCTCTCATTACATATGGATGTAGAGTAGGTTAAACAGTAGGGAACAACCAACATCTCAGCAAATAATTAAAACAGAACATGGATCATGTCAGAAAAACTTTTAAGTGCAGTTACTGTGCATCTAGCCACTGTAGCATGTGTCAAGCAGCCACATTGTGCCCATGCCTGTTGCCAAAGCAATCAGAAGGAGGATGTTGTCCATGTTTCAGAGGTAATTCAGAACCCAATGAGTAGCATGCAACTGGTATGTATCAAATATGTATTATATAATATCATATTATATAATATCAAAAGTGTTATGTAACATACTTAAATCAGCAGAAAACTGGATCAGCAACTTCATATACAAATAAATATATCTTGGTAAAATGGGCAATGTAAATGAACTTGCGCAGCAACACGTTTTTTTTTTTTTTTTTTTTTTTTTTTTTTACAAATGGGCACTGTGTACTAACCAGTGAAATCTTGTAGTGTTGATTCAGCAGCTGTGAAAATGCAAAACGTACTCATTTGTTTTTTGAAAGAACAATAAAACAATATTTAATGTGAATATTCCCACAGAAACATCATTATATTTGAGAGTACTTTGAGAACGCATACCTCCACCAATTCTGCAAAATCCATTAAATGTGTTGCGTAAATAATAGAAAATGTTTAAAAATGTGTAATTAAATACATACAGTAATAGACAGCAATACTTATTAAGTGATAGCAGCCATGATTTTTGGGAAAACCTACATCATGTCTATCGCTCTTTTTACAATTTCATGAGTTATAGACATAAAACTCTGTCATGTCACTGCATTGCCAGCAACAGTCAAAATGCCATGCTCTTGGATAGGGGTTGGATTCACTTCTTTTTTGGAGATGCCCAAGGGTTGGAGCCACCAGGTGGGTTGGTGATACTCACGAACCTGTGGAGTTTTCCAAGAAAAACTCCACAGGTTGTGGAGTTTTCTATTGTTATTGACTATTGTTTGTGTGTTTGTGCCTGTACAGTTTGGAATTTCTAGGCTTCTTAGAGTCTCTCTGGTTAGGGCGCCACCTGAGGACTTAATACCATTGGCGGGGGACCATTAGATAACTCAGTAAAGGGAGAGATTATTCTGGGCAGAGGGGGAGAACTGCTCACCTGAACTGGGGCTATTGTTCAGCAAAGGCACTCTCACCTAAATGAACTACCCTCTGTGAAGGAGGCAGACTTGGAAGACTAGGGGATGACCTTGCCCATTTCATTGATTGAGATATTGAAGAGACTCTGCAGTGGCAGGGTGCCAGGAGTGGATGAGATGTGCCCTAAGATTTTTAAGGGCTCTATTATTGTTAAGTTATCTTAGTTGACAACCCTCTTCAATGTCCTGTAGCAGTCTGATACTATGTACATAAGACTTTGTTCCACATATCTGTGCACCATACTGCTCAGCCTGACAACTTTTGCCAGTGTGCTGGCAGGGAGACCCTGGTCAGTTGTCAAACCTCAGATTCTGCAGGAGCTTTGCAGATTCCTTTCGAGAGGCTGTTATAAAGATACTGGAGGGGTCATAGAAGATTGCCCATCCACTCTACATATATTTTGTGGACTTCTGTTGTCATGTCCTGTGGGCGTACTGGTAAAAATTAGGTGCTGAGGCTGTAGCTATAAGCCATCTGGTCCTTGTATAACTTGAGTTAAGGCTGTGTCTGTATCATGGGCAATAAGTCAAGTGTGTTCTTAATGGGCGTTAGGCTCCGCCAAAGAAATTTCTTGCCATTGATTCTGTTTGTGGTTTTCAAGGAGAGAATATGTAAGTGCGGCCAAAGAGAGGATGGTGTTCCATTTGGTAAATTAAAGGACCAGTGTGGAAGATTTAGTGACATCTACCTGAACAGGATTGGCTGAAATAGAAAATAATATTCAAATGTGTTTTAATTGGTGTATAATCCCGTGAAAATAAGAATCATTGTGTTTTTGTTACTTTAGAAGGAATCCTTTATATCTACATTGGGAGCGGGTACCCTCCCAGTGAGGCCATCCTGTTGCAACACCATGTTTCTACTGTAGCCCAGAGTGGACAAACCAAACACTGGTTGTAGAGAGGGCTTGACATAGTTTTAGCGAGTTTCGTGATCACCGTAGGTTCCCCGACATGAATGGAAGGGTATTTATTTGGTTGTAATCTGCAACCTCACTGCTAGATTCTACTAAATCCTACACACTGGCCTTTGAGGACTGAATATCTGCCTTTTTGCTGATTATGTAGTTTTGTTTATTTCATTGAACCCATAACCTCTAGTGCTGCCAGTAGGAAGTTGGTGCCAGGATGTTTTGCTAGTAATTCAGCAATGAATGAGCAGCCATCTGTGTCTAACTGTGGATGATGTAAGTGTTGAATGGATTTGTGGAGTTTGTTTGTTGTAGCTAGGGCTATGACAATATGGATTTTTTTCTTTGGGTCTTTCCTGACAGTGAAGCAAACCTATTCACCTGGAGAACTGTTTGCCCAGCTAGCTGGATGGTGGAGTCAGGGATACTGTCATGCTGCAACGTCTCGGTGAGGGGACAGCAGTCTGTCCTTTGCGTCCGGGAGGTCAAAAGCAGTCTTGGGTAGTCTAGTTTATTATTGATGGAGAGGATGTTGGCAAGACTTGTTGACTGGGGTTAGTATTTACACTATCTTGGTTGCCGGCTCACTTGCTGCACTTCTGAGTTTATTTTTTTAATGTGATGATGACCGTTATTAGCTCAACCCCACAGTAGGCATCAAATCACCTTGCAGTGATGCAGTTATAGTCACAATCCTAGTTGCAGCGGTGGCTGTTGGCAGTTTGTTGGCAGAGTGTATCTGTGCTGTAAGTAAACAATTCAACTCAGTAGAGTTTTCATGCAGTTTCGGATCCTGGTGTTAATCACCAACACTGAGAGAGGACATGAGTTAAAGCCTCCAGATTAAGAGAAGAATTCAGGCTGAAGTTATTTTTCTGCTTCTAACCAGTGAGATTGATGATTCAGAGTTTATAGTGAAACTGGGTACAAACTGTTTCTAATCGACTCAAAGTAGTTATTTATGGTCTCAAATTTTTAGATATTAAGCTTTCCAAGTAATGATCAGTAGGTGTGTGCTTCTAAAACGTCCTTTAAATCTACCGAAACCTCTGCTGGAGAAATCAAAGTTTATACATGTGTAGAAGTTACTTGGAGTTCTAGAACAAAATATGTTTAAATTAAATTTTTAGCTGATTTCTTTAACTGTACGGACTGAACTATTAATTTGATTGTGAATATAATGCTATTCTGTACTCTGCGCTCTGTTTATCTTCCTGCTTTTTTGTCTTTTGCCAATCACATGCCTGGATGTGGGAGACAACTCTTTGCCAGTAAAAGCTCCAAAGTGTGTGGTGAGGAAATATGACCCTGAATACATTAAATTTGGTTTCATAATGGCAAACAGTACTGCTGAGCTAGAAGCACAGTGTGTTGAATGTGGGGAAATCCTGTCAAATGAGTGCTAAAACCATTGAAGCTCCAGAGACATTTAACCACAAACAACCTGGGATGTGTTGCGAAAACTAATATTTCCTAAGGAAAAGGGATGGGCTACAGACACAATAGAAAGTCATCAGTACATTAACAACTCAAAGTCAAAATCCACTTGAAAGATAGATATATGGTTGCTGCTTGCATTGCTCATAGCAATAAACCCTTTACGATCGCAGCAGAGCTTATTTTGCCTAGCGCTGTGGATATGTGCCAAGAGTTACTGGGCTAGGTATCTGCAACCAAAATTCAGTCAACATCACTCTCCAATGACACTCTGAGCACAAGAATTGTTGACATGAGTGATGACATACATCTGGACAAGTTGACTGACGTTGGCAATGCCATTTTATTGTTAGTTGTTGTAAGTTGCTACAGGCACAGTATTCTTCACAACGATCTACTGTCTATCTACCCTCTAGAAAAACGGTAGATAATGTAATGAGTTGCCTCAATGATTACTTCGCCGAAAAAGGTCTTCATTGGAAATATGGTACAGGTGTTTGTACAGATGGCGCTGCATCAATGGTTTTATCAAACAGATCCAAGAAATGGTGCCAGATGCCAAGTGGATGCTCTATTTCTTACTTAGGGAAAGTCTACCTGAGAAAAAAAATTAGTGGTAGTATGGACCAGAAGAACAGCACTCCCCTCTTACTGAGCATTATACTTATGATAAGGTTTGTGCAAAACTGGCCTACTTATAAGAAATATTTGACCAGTTAAATCAGCAATATATTAATGCAAGTGTGTTTTTGGTTAAATTAAGGGCTTATTCTTTGGAACAGATGAGTCAAGTAGGGACAATATGATATGTTTTGATTCCTAAGTGAAAGTTTGGAAGACTCTCCCCATCCGAACATATCCAGTGCTATAACTCAGCATTTGACTCAGTTGCCACGAAAGTTTGCAGACTACATCCCAGAGGACCCACGACATGAAAACATTTGGATTTTGGATCCTATCTCTGTGGATCCTGCTGAGAAGATGTGGCTCTGTCCACTGTGCTGGAAAATGAACTGATGGAACTATGAGCAGACAGCAGCAAGTTGACCTCGCTTCACTTTGGATCCTGGCTGCCAGTCAATATCTCTCTGTGGCAATCAAATTTCTCTTGCCTTTCACCACCACCTATTTATGTGATTCAGGGTTTTCCATTGTGGCTGTCACAAAATCAAAGGCAAGAAACAAACTGAAAGCAATTTTGAATGCTACTCTGCATGTCAGCCTCTCACCCATCCCACCGCGACTTGATCTCATTATTTCCCAGAAGCAAGCTCAAGTGTTTCACTGAGGGTAAGCAGAATATTTATTTTGGTCATTACAGCTGACAGCATAACACATATTCACATCCCAGTTTATTCTTCCTCCTCTTTTTGTCATGTGATGTTTTTTCTCATTTATTTTGGAAGGTGGTCCTCGGAAATGTTTTAACTATTAGAAGTGGGCCTTAAGTTGCAAAAGGTTGAGAACCCCTGCTCTAGCACACACAGTTTGCAGCAAAGTGTGAACATGCACAGTTGCATATTAACAAGTCTTTGGAAGCAATGTAATTACCAGGGGTTATTTCAAAGAAATTATTACTCCACCAAGTAATAATTACCATGTTGTTAGGTACCCAAACATTCATTAATATGCTTTGAAAAGTACTTTTTACAAGTTTAACAAATATAAAATAGATATGTGACATTCATGTGTGAAGACAATGTAATTATAATGTGGGTGTAACTTTATTAATAACTGTTACAGTTTCTACTTCCATATATCTAACATAATTGATACTTCATTGTGGCAAATAACACTTAATCAAAAGAATACCATTTGAATGTAAGAGGAATTCAAACGTCCTAAAGAGAACATGATGTTAAGGAATTCATAGACATGACATAATATAATTTTTTAAGACATGTAATTTAAAGTGCCTTTCAAGTACAATACGGTTCAGCTTTAATTTAAACACAGTATTCTGCTAAAACAAGTTTCAACAGAGTTAAACTTGGAATGCTCTAAGATGGAGAGACCCAGTGACAGACAGATTATAAAGTTATAATCAAAGAAAGCACAGTGTAAGTAAAACTAAAGGTCAAACGTTTGCATATTCTTACTCTGAAGGAACATACTCTCCTGTATTGCATATTATGTTGGCTGACATCACACATGTGTTTGTTTTGGTGCTTGTGTTGCAGTGGGAGAAAGGCTACTCTGCATTACGAGGGAACACTTGGCAATACTGGCTGCTAAATAGACAATTGACTGTGGGCTTCACTGTTTGCATGAATAACATGGCCTTCCTGCATTTTGGTTGAGCTTTTTATGATTTTCTGTTTTCTGTCTACATATTTTGGTCACTCCCTGAGTTGGAATCCATTCTATCGAACTGGTGGACTTTGGATTAACTAAATAAAGTACTGCATATCTTTTCTGCAGGGATTTGTGGATTTTTGGATTATTCAACGTAAAGAGCTTTCTACCAGCTCTACTGGGATTCCTTTTCTCCGGAGGACAACAGTGTCTTCCTCTAGCCTGCCAGCTCAGGTGTGCCACAGAGTGCCAACTGCCTCCCAATTACCTTCTATCAGCGTGAAAATCACCCAGAACTGCACTGTCATTGACAAACTCTAGTGACTGTTTTTTTCCCCCCAACTGGAGCTCCCCTCATGTTTGCTGTAATGATCTCCAATGTGTGACTGTGACTGTGGCTGTTACCATATGATGTCCTACACTGCCATACAGCTATGGAGTTTATGCAGCTTTGTAATTACACCTGACAAGGGGTTTTTAACCTGCTGCCAGGAGTGTGGGATTTTAAGAAACAGACCTCATTACATCGCATGCTGTGGTTTCAATGTGGAATACAGAAGGAAAACAAACTTGGGCGCCATCATAGGAAACATTGAGACTACCCTATACCAGGCAAGATGTAAAATATAAAGTGGATCACTGTGAACTGAAGTTTGCAGAGACTTCCATATTTAGCTCTGTCTCCTACCACCATGAACTATTTAATACATAATCTCTCACCGATAAGTCCCTGCTCAAGATGACCACATCTTGGACAAGGGGCTTGATTTCATGTACCTAACTGAAGCCTGGTATAAACCACAAGACTACTCTGTGCTTAATGAGGCCTGGAAAAAGCCTGTAGCTCTGGCCATGGTGGTGGTTTTGCAATTATACAGCGGGCTGAACTGAAACTATCTCTCCTGCCAATGCTTGATCTTTCTTCAATTAAATGTCTTGCCCTAAAAAGTAAACCTCTGTACTCCATGACGGTGCTTCACACAAAACCTCCTCACCACACTCCCTTTCATGTCTACCAACATTGTCATTGTTTGAGATATGAATAAACATGTTGACAACCCCTCCTGTCATTTTGCAGTGTAGTTCCTGAGTCTGATTGAGTGTCTTGGTCTGAAGCAGCATGTTGACTAACCTTCTCACACCTTGGGGCTCACACATGACCTGGTCATCACTGATTCCGCCCCCATCAATAAGGTCAGGTCTATCATCAGGTGTGTCTGACCACAAACTGGTCTCAATGGGTTTAACATCCCTGTCACCCTCTACTAAACCTAAGCATCAAATGCTTTTTCGAACCAGAAAAGGATTGACCCAGCCATTGTGACTATGGACCTCCAGCAAATCACCTGCTCAGCTTCTGCATCAGTAGATAAACTACTGGCACTCCCCGATATGTCTCTGAGCAGTGTCTTTGATCTTCATGTCCCTGTCAACATGCACAAGGTACATTTTTCACGCTCTGCTCCCTGGGTCACTCATGACCTGCGGAAAATAAAAACAGCTGGATGTGTCCTAGAATGACGCTTGAGATGCTCTGGACTCGCTGTCCACAAACTGGCCATCCGTGAACATCAAAGGATTTACTCAAAGACCCTTAAAGATACTAAGTCACAGTCAACCTTAAAAAAGAAATTTCCATCAGAAATCATCTGCTGAAGTCATTATCATGTTCCCCAATAGAGGCTACAGAAGAGCAATGTAACAGCTTTATTGACTTTTTCAGAGCCATGCTCAACAACATCCACTCTGAATCTCAGCTCAGACAGTGTCCAGTAAAGCCATATTGAGTAAATCCTCAAGAAGATGAAACCCTGTACTTGTGCCTTGGATGCCATTCCCACAGCTCTGCTCAAATCATACATCCCCATTCTCAGTAGCCTGGCTAACACCAGACCGTGCCTGGTTGCTGCACCTCCTTGTCCGCCATGCTGGATGTAAACAGAGCTGCTCTGCGGTCATTATCGCCTTGAGCCCGCCTCCCCGTTCTGTGATTGGTTCCCTATCTCAGGCGAAAATGTTGTCTTGGTGGCCATGCTAACTTTCTGAGCGAAGTAGAATCTCGCTGGAATGAGAGCATGGGTATACCCAGGCTACATTTTCAGCCCCCCGATCACCCAAACTGTAAATCTTGCCCTTTAAACCACTATTGTTCAATCTGCACTCAAGATCGCAGTCATCCGGTCCCTCCTTAAGAAGCCCACCCTGGACCCAGAAGTTCTTGCCAGCTTTAGAACCATCTCCTACATCCTGTTCCTGTCCAAGGTGTTGGAGAAGGTGGTTGCTTCTTCAGGACCACCTTAAATACAACAACCTTTTTGAAAAATATCAATCAGCTTTTCATTTAGCACACAACACTGAAACAGCTCTGCTAAGGGCTGTGACTGACCTGCCGATGCCAGCTGATGCTGATGCACACATTTCCTTCACTTAAACAGCAGCAAAACTGAAGCTCTTCTTATTGGCACTCCACACCAGATTCAATCATCCCCCATACCTCATCTCACCTTTGACGACCAGGACATACCCCTTTCCTCCTCAGTCACTAATCTGGGTGTTAGGTTTGACCCTCAGCTGACTTTTGATGACCAATAAGACATCTATGCAAAACAGCTTTCTACCATCTCAAAAATATCTCTTAACTATGCCCCTCTTTAACCCTGCCAGATGCAGAGAAACTTGTTCATGGTATTTATCTCCTCAAGACTGGACTACTACAATGTGGTCTTCACAGGGATCCCTGACAGGAGCATCCAGAGGCGCTGATGCAGAACACAGAACAGAGCTACCAGGATCCTGGTGCGAAAACACGAACATATAACACCAAACTGTTATCAATGCACTGGCTCCCTGTCTGCTTCAGGATTGACTTGCAACTCCCTACCAACAGGAACTGATCATACAAGAAACCTCCACCCGCACTCTAAGATCTGCCAGCAACTTGCTCTTCCGTGTCCACAGTACTAAGCTCTGCACCATGGGGGTTTGAGCCTTCTGCTCTGCTGCACCACACTTGTGGAACAGCCTTCCTAACCATCTGATAGAAGCACAGACCACAGTGTCTTCTAAAAAAAAGGCCTAAAAAGCTTTCTTTTCAGGAAGGCTTTTTTCTACCTTAACTCATATCAGTATTTTCTTTGTAATTTTCTATTTTCTACGTTATTAACACTTTAAGTTCCATAATGAATGAATACTGCAGCTGAAATTTAACTTATTATTATTATTATTATTGTTATTATTGTTTATTATATTAACATGACAGAGTTGATCCTGTATGTGCAATTAGGGGCCCTACAGTAGTACAATTTTAAAAGATGAAGAGGATAGCAAAAACCGTACTGGGCTGAACTGGGTGGATAACCTGAATTATCCTTTGAAGATGATTAAATAAATCTCAGTTCAAAATAAGGTCAACAGTTCATTGCACACAAACAGATTTTAACTTAGTTGTAGAAATAAACACTGTACTGCTCTCTGCTACATGTGTTGTGTCTCAAAGTGTACCATAAACAAAATGTATCTGTTGATGATAGAAGATAGATATCTTGTTTCTAACTCCAAATGGCTTTTGAATGGATAACCTTTAAAAAATGTTCTATTGAAGGGGGAAAATCAAGGAGAAATATGTATGTTACATCATGATAAGAATACAAAAAGATAAGAAGAATATGTTACATGAAGTAAATCATTGGAAAAAAAGAAAAATTTAAGACCACTGTTACAGCCAACAGATATAAATGAAACGCAGTGTGTGGGGGGCTCACAGGAAAAGGTGAAGCCTTTGGTGGTTGCTTTCTTTGCCCTATGCCATTGGATGGCCCTGCTAAGGAGGACAATCACACTGTTCTGTTCTGTGCTGTGTGATGTTGTTGACATACAAGTTACACATACATACACATTCAGACGAACATACACACATAGACACCCAGACATATTACAGTCTGTCTGGACCCTGCAAAAGGACACACAGGACAACAGTAACTGTTGGCAGGCACTGTTCATGGACATAGACAGTCAGAGAGCTCTAAAGGGGCACATACTTTTGTTTGTCTCGTGTGTCCCTGCTTTTGGTGCGGTTGGTACGGTTGGTGGTTGGGATAGAGTGGACAGAGGAGCTCTTTTTGCTGGAGGAATGGGACGAATGGGAAGAGTGGGAGAGGCTGGTTCGAGACTGGCCGGCGTTGTGGTCAAACTGCATCAGGCAGAATATCAGGTCTGAGGGCACCAGCTCAAACGCATATGGTGGATTGGTTATGACATACCTAGTGGAGAGAGGGAACAGATGTAAGAGAGTCGTAAATATAGTGTTGGTAGAATTGATTTTTCAAAACATTGCTTTTTATGGATCCCAATTTTGAACCTCAAAATGTGAGGGCACAAAAAACTCACCGTTTGGTACATTGGCTTTGTGCGTTTAGATGTGCATCTCGTAACCGATAGATGCCAAAGCACAGCATGTTGTACGTTTTCAGGGCTTTACAAAAGAGGTCACCATAACAACCACCATCCTGCAAGACAGTGACACTAAGACGATGCAGTATACAGTCTGCATACACTAAAGCAACACTAAAAGCAATTAAACATTTACATGGGTTAGGGTTATAATAATTTGCAATAACTTAACCTAAATACATATTCTAACTATTCCTGTATAGATTTGATCCTGATCAGTAAAATAATTTATATTAAAATACAATTTCAGTATGTTTTTACATTGGACATCATATAAAATATGACTATGGTTATGGATCACTTGCAATTGACACTCACTGCTGTCCATAACCTATAATGTTGGAGATAACAACTGACCTCTCATACTTTGACTATAGGAATATTTATGTACCTGACGTGTAACATTTTTCTAAATGCCAATAGGCTAATGTCATGATTGGAGTGGATTAAAACTTCATAGAATTTACCTATTTTTAGACGTACAATCCCTGTTAGGTATCTAAACTCTGAATCACAGCTGTCCCTGTTAGTCTGAATCCTTTCACTAAAGCTAGCTCCCACAGCACAAGCAGACATCGATGTGCAAAGCCTTTAGGTGACAAGACCAGTCACTTACCCCCAGGTCGGCAAAGGGCCCGTCGTATAAAGCCAGCTGTGCCACGCGACACCTGTCCCTGTTCGCCAGGGTCTGTGGCGTGCTGTAGCCTCCCCGTAATGCATTCTCCTCCGCTAGCAGTCCCTCCAGCTCTGGTGTCGCCCCGCCTGTTACCAGCGTCCGGATCAAGGTGAGGATATTATCATTGAAGTATGTCTGAAGGAATGAAAGTAGTAGAGGGTGAATCCTTAAGCAAACAGCACCAAAGTCACAACTGAGCACAGCCAGGTCGAGTGGTGCTATCTAACCCCGCTCTGTCGCTTCACATTGTTCTGCACTGTGAGTGAAAAGACAGCAGAATCCAATTACTACAGGTTACTCTCACTCCCATCAGACAAACACACAGGGAGACCATGTACAAATTCATGCTGTCCAGGCATTTCTTACAGTTAAATAACAGACAATTTCTGTGGATAAATCAGCATTACAAACTGAATGCAAAACCTGATGATGTACTTACGATGTAGTTATCTTTTTAACTACCAGTTATTGCTTTGTTGATTTTAACAAGGGCAAATGTTTGCCCTTTTCTTTGCACTGCAGTCTTGTGTCTCCTCCTGGTTGTACAGCACAGTGACATCTCCCTCAGCTGCTGACAGCACTATTGACTAAGATGATGGATGAGGGCTGTCCATTAGGTAGCATTACCTCTGTCTACACTGGAGCGCACTTGAAGGCAGCTTTGTTCTAACCTCACTCAAACTGAAAGGCAGACAAATGAAGCCGTCATACCAAGTACAAGTTCCAGTCTTGCCATCTATTGTTTTAATGGGAGCAGAGAGAGCCAACATTTTTGGGGACTGGAGGTATCCTGCTATTCGTCCTGATATCAGAACACAAGATTTCTTTACAAATTTCAAATAGCTGACAGATTTGATTTGTCACCATACAAAAATCTCTATCAAAAGCTCTTTATATCTTCAGTATTGTCAGTAAGCGAGATTGAAAATGACTTACAGCACTCATTAAGGAATCCAGCACACTGACTGCAAAGGCTGTCCCACAGGCAAAAGGCTGAGTGAGGTATAACTCTGTGTCCGGGTCGTCGTCATCATCTTGGTCCAGGAACTGAACGTTTGAGTCATTCACTAGAGAGAGAGTGAGCATGTAAATCTCATTACTTTTAAAAACCGTGCTTGTTTATTTTCTGTACACCAAACCAGATCTTACGAAACATTTTCGTGATTTGAGAAAGCATGGATTGTGCGCTTAAACATACATCAGGCAAATACTGAACTTGATTCACATGAAGAGGAGGAGACAAAAGTACAGTGGTTGTGCACAACAATCAGTAGCTGCAGATATGGACTGTATTAGAATTCTACCTGATTTATTAGTTCCAAATTTAGACAAAATCTATTTTTTTTAAGTGACTGAAATTAAACCATGTCTGATATTTGTGTTAGGCTTTGTGGCCAACTTGCCTCTGTCACATTCCATATCCAGGCCATTCATGCACACTCATGACACCATGCATATTGTCAAAGCTCCAGGCCTTGATTCAAAGTCCTCCTCAGGTCAATATCAGTAACATCAATATGCCATTGTTTGTTTTGTAAATCGAAGACAGAACTTCCAATTACTTCTACTTGTATGTCAAAACAAATGAAAGTATCTCATTGCCCCAGAACCTTCTTTGAAGATGTCTTTGAGCACAAAAACACATGCAGTAGCTGGCAGAAAGTAATGATGTAAAATTTAGTTTGAGAACTGCTACTTCTGTGCAGACAGAAATAAATGTCAGTCATATCGACAGGGCTGAGATGAAAGAGGGCACGGGCCAGAGAATGTGATCCAACAGAAGATGCTATGAAAACAGCCACAAGGACTTCTGAGGGATCAAAGGCCTTGTAATTCTTAGAAAAATAAAAGGGAAAATTTTTGCTTTGAGATAAGGGGCCAAAACAAGACAGGCAATTTCAACTAGAACCAAGGGTAAAATGTGCTCAAAGTGATGCCATGGGAATGGACTGAGCCTCTTGTGCAGCAAGAGAAATCAAAAGAAAGCTGATATGGAGGCAGCAGCAGTTACAACACTGCAGAACAGGACAGTGCCACTTCTTACCCAGCTCAGTTATCATTTGTATGCTGGTCCCACTGCTTTTATCCTGACTGAATGAAATCACAGGCACTTTTTTGCCTGGCTTTGCTAATGGCGCTAGACAAGTGTTGAAGAAAAACAGTTACTGGAGCATGTCAACCAGGGAAAAACACATAGAAACTCCACTTTTAGTATGGTTGATCAAGTGTTGACAGCCTCTAATTGCACAAATTGTATTTCCAGATCTGTTTACAACTACGTAACTGAAAAAAACATGCAACCGCTCAGCTAATATATCAGTCAACTGACAAAAATATACAGCAAGCACACCTAGTTCTGTTATGATGGGAATATTTGCCCCAGTTGTCACAGACGTCTGTCTTACTAATCCATGGACTGGGCTGTTTTCAGGAGACGATCTATCCATTCCAGGTGGTGTGAAGCCTAAATGGATACAAACATGACAAAAAGCATATCTGTTAATGCATTATTCAATACTTCATCAGAGGCTACAAGCAGGCATATCAGCAGAACTAATGTACTGAGGCTATTTCATCCACTTCCAGCCACTGGTAAAGCATAAAGTTGCTGAGTGTGATGTTACCGTATTCTTGACAAGGTCCAATATTAGTCTATATATAATAGATGTGACACACTACTCATTTTGTTTCCCTTAGATTGTGTGTGCATGGAGATGGAAACCTTTTTCACACACACACACACACACACACACACACACACACACACACACACACACACACACACACACACACACACACACACACACACACACACAGCATGTACAGTATGGAGCCATGAAATAGAAAATAAGTGACGCAAGATTGAATTCAAATTGACTTGACATTCCTCAGACTGACAAGTAAGCACATTAAATCACTGATGCTGTATGTATTATACATAGGCCATGTTTTGACATCCATCACTTACTGCTGACTAAGGCAAATGCGAGGTCATACATGTATTAGAGGAATAATGAAATTGGCAGGATTTTTTTTTCTCTCCTTGGGTCAAAAGGTTTCTAAAAGCATTTCTCTCAAAGCCGATGAATGACCATTATTGAAGGCCATCTGAAGCTAACCCAAGTGTTTCAGTTGCTTTTTTTGAGTGCTGTTACATGCTATTCATAAATTATAGACATATGATTTACATAAACTAGTTTCATGTATTGTGAAATGGAAAATGCGTAAGCCAGGTGAGGGTTTTGTGCCAGTGCTGTGCTTGTTGCCACCAATTAGGTTTGTGAAGAAACCAGTTGCTACAGTAACCGGAGGAATAGTCAGGAGGGTTTACTGTCAAATGCAATGACACCAGGTCAGCCAGGCAGCACCCAGTGAGGGATATTCTCTGTGCCAGGGCCCTGTCCCTTCCAGGCGGTGCAGTGAACTATGATAGGGCACTCCTTACCTTGGGAATTAGCCTGCAAGACCCCGATGCTGTCGTCAAACAGCATGGATTTGATGTTGAGTGACGCCAAGATGCATTCTTTGTCCTGCAGTGATGCATCGTCAATATTGTTCTGATTGGCTGACAGGATGACACACATGTCACAGAGGTTGATGTTGACAGCCCTCAGATCTGCCCGACTCAGTGGTGTGCCCTTTGAGGGGGAAGTGAAGGAGAGAATTTGTTATCTCACCTACGTGACACAAAAGGTAAATGAAAGCGTTGCAACTTATAAATGGCAGTTATCATCCTTGAGCCCTATGATAACCGTGTCTCCTACCAAAAATGCTTATACACTAATAATTTCAAGTACCACTTGTTGTTAGACTTCTAGGCAATTGGTTATGGCCATACACTTGGTTATACACAGACGTTTTCAATAGCAAGATCACAACCATCACCAAGTACTTTGAGGACAGGATTGGGTATTGTAGGAAAAACAAATGAAATACTGTAATGGATAAATATTTTAAATATGCAGTTTTGCTGCACTCACAGGCAGAATGGAAACTTTTGGAAAATTATGAAGAGTCTCCCACTCGCGTTTCAGATACTCAAGGGAACCGACAAACACGATGTGCTTCAGCTCATGGTAGTGAAAGTTGCTCGCTCTCAGGGGCATGACAAAGTTTCGGAGACCGATCAATGCTGACTTCACGTCCCCAAATATGCACACAACCACATGGCCGCTCAGAACAGTCATCGCTGCCTCGCTCCGGGTCTGAGAGGGAAAGAACAAAGATTTAAAGATGATGTTTGTGACAGGAATTTGGCATGAATTGGTTTTTCTAGCAAATGTTAGTGCTTTCTCCTCTCTCAGCTGCCTACTCGCAGTAAAATATATCATGCAGTTCATGACCGCAATAGACTATGAAAGTAATTTGAAAAATGGCATATGTATTAGTACAAGAAATGTTCTATGTACAGGGCCCCCATATAGCAAATGACATGTCAAACACCTCATTACAGAGTGTTTAAGTGCCCTGTCAACCTCTGATGGTGCTTTGTGACATGACACATCTGTCACTGCGGAGAAGAGTGTCAGGGACAAATGACGTGTGCCGAGCGAAGGAGCAGAACTCACCAAGATGACCTTCTCGATGTCTTTGGACGGGCACCAATGAAACATCCCTGTGGAGTCGTATTTCTTTACGTTCTCATCCATGGTCTCAATCTGCTCGTTCCCCGGGATGAGGAGCGGGTCATGTCTAATCAAACAAAAAGACAGGAGGGAGCGAACAAAAGAATATAGGAGACACAGTGAATTAAATAAGCTGAACTAGTAAAGCAATTATTATGATAAACCAAAGAATACAATTTACAGGCAGACATAAATAATGATATTAAAGTGCAACAATAACGATAGAATTAATTAAAAAAATAAACAACATTTGATAAAACATTCAAACATGAGAAATGGAAAACTAGGGATAACATTAATAAATGATGAGTAATGTGCTCATCCAAGGTGAACATAAACAGAATACTGTATAAATAGTAGTTCTCTTTAAAAATAATGTCTTTATCAAAATGTATAATCCTATACTTTATTTATACCTATACAAAACATCCTCAAACACTTTAATCAATAGACCATCAGGATCTACAAACATATCACCAAAACCCTTTCAAAAAGTTTCCTTCCTCTTTTCCTCTTTGCTCATTCCTGTCAGAGGCCATTTGCAAAAATGCCAACAAAGCCGCCATGTCATCAAGCAGAGTGACATCAGCGGCAGCAGCCAGGCGGAAGAAGATGGCAGCAACACGCGTCGTTGAATGGCATGAGCATGGAGAAGCAATTACGCCCCCTTACTGCATACAGCTTTTGACGTAGTGTGCGTTGTGGTAAAAGCTTTAACATACCAGACTTTGAATATTTCAGCAATTTGCCCAATCATATTTGCTATCCAAAGTGAAGGCCATTAATTTTTAAATAGCATCAGAACTACATAAACTCATTCCACTGAGCGCAGCGGTGAGCTTAAACCTGCCCAGCACTGACCACTAAAGTGGTCTCAGAACATGAGAACCTGCGGTTTTTCCTCACTGATTCTGTGGATATGATAATATATTTTAACTAAAAGTATACATTTTTCCAAGAGATATACTAATAAGAGATACTTGTGATACCAAAAATTACTATCTGACTTCCAAACCCTTCACTTCTTCTCCCTCCCCCTCTAATAAAAAACAAAATGCATTTAAATTAAACATTAATACATATCAGAAAGTATAAAATCATATCCAGTGTCTCCCTCCAAACAGAAATAATGCATCTTCAGTTCATATCTGACCTCAGGTGCAAGGATATAGTCTGAAGTCACTCGAGTGCTCATCTAAGAGGGAACATTTTATTTTGAACCTTGTTTGCTCAATGGCAAACAAGGTTCTGGCTTTGATGCTTTTTCCTAGACCAATACATTACTTAAAAATAAATAAATAAATTTAAATGTCCTCAACTGCAAACACAAAAATCTAGTTCTGATCAGTCTTACAGAATTTAAGTTCCTGCGCATTTCCCATTCATTTTTCTGAACCACTTATTGCTGTTCAAGGACTGTAGCCAATTCTGCATGTATTAGGAAAGAGGTGCTGCAGGCTGTACCCTGAACAAAAACTAACTAACAGAAAAACTCAAATTTACACCATCCTATCAATAATATTTATCTAATGTGGCTCTATGCTACAATGTGGTAAATGTGTGCAAAATTACATTTAAAATAATAAAACTGATTTTCAGTGAATTAACCTTTCCGCTGGTACATTAGACAAAAAAACAAAAACAAAAAATGTAAATGTTCTTTGAATCATTCATTTGGACAAAAAAGTATAATAGCACAATATAATCAAATCATCATGATATGATTCCTCTGAAAGTTGATCAAATGGAACTACTGCCCAAGTTTCCAATTCACCTATCCTGCATGTCTTTGTACTGTGGGAAGAAACCCAGAAGAAACGACAGCATACAAACTCAACAAAGAGAAGCCCTAAAATGAAAACCTTAACCCTAACCATCAGCTACAGTGGTAACCACAGAGGCCGTGTTCTGCCCAACACAATTCCCTTTGCACTAAACTGACTGTTGCATTCAGATCAGAGATGTTATCTTCTGAAACCCAGACAAAAGCTGTCTCTGTCCAAAACCTTTTAAAGACTCCGTAAGAAGAGCATCTCTTTAATCCGTGTGGGTAGAATACTACCTTAAGTAACATGTTAAGTATGCATGAAAGTGTCAGCTGAAGCTACCATCCCTCAGGCTGCAGGAGACTGAAGCCAAAAAAGCCCGCCTTTGGGCTGATATACCCTCAAGGCAAGACCTGGATGTCCTTTCAAGAGTGGAAGTAGTTGGAGATGGTAATGTCTTTTCTGCTTCTTTTTACCTCTCCAAACCACATCTGTCAAAGCAATGCTTATTTAATAGGACACAGTGTGTGCACAGTAAATTATGTGGGTGAAAGTATGTAAAATATTATCTTTTTAACAAAACTTGGCATATGTGTACAATGCAGAAGCTGGAATAAACATCACCTAGTTTCTTTCTAGAAATATTACCGTAAAACGCAAAACAACTTAAACTAAATACATCGACATCTTAAACTGTCTTTTCTGTGTAGAGCTGCAGCTAATTTCACTATCAATTATTCTAACAATTAATTTTATTACTAATAATTGTCTATGAATTGTCAGAAAGGAATGAAAATGGCCATAACAATTTCCAGAGCTCATGGTACTACCACCAAATTGCTTGTTTTTGTACATTTAGAATGATATAAAACAGAGCAGAGCAGCAAATCGGTGACAATTTGTTGCCTTATTGTGTTTTTGCAGGTCCAAAATCAAAAAATCAAAAACAGAAAGAAAAGGTAAACATGGTTATTGACTCAAATGAAAAACGTATGTTATTCTGAGATTGATTATTTTGTTATTCTGAGATTCTGAGTTATTCTGAGATATTCTATGTCAAAACAATTGTTATACAAAAAAAAAAGTCTGAAATCAATTTTCTCATTGAGGCCTGGATATACTGTTGCATCAAGTTTGAAAATCCATGAAGTCTTTCTGGAAAAGTGAACTATACCAACATCTTTCCAAACCCTCAGTTCTTAATAAATAGTCATTGGTACGGTATGCCTCCTTAAAAAGCATTTGCCATTTGCTAGCACACATTTTACATTTTTATTGCATATTTGTGTTCAGATCTTTTAAACATATTTTTACTTAGAGACAAAAAAGACTATCAAAGTTGTTGTTAAATAATTTACTATATATCAACTAATATATTGAGTCAGATTATATCCATAACAATCATACATTATCTTCCATAACTCCCGTTGTACTCTTTATCATCAACTTCTGCTAGAGTCTGGAATACAAGTCCTAATAAGAGTAAAAGCATTTAGTGGTTTTACACCTCAGCTAAATATTTCATCAGAAGTCGAATGTTTCACCACTCAGTGTAGCTGCTGTCACTTCAGTTTGTCCTTGTGGAGATGACTGGTGAGGCAAAGCTCTGCCAGGATAGCTATCGCTCACTGTCAGCCATGACGGCCTGTCACTATCCTGCACTGCCAATTGCCTCAGCAGTGCTGTAGCAGACATGACGTGTATGTCACGGCGCCGTTCGATGTGACCAAACACGTTGTGACAACCCACAATTAGATGTGTCTTATGACCCATCAAGGAGCCTGTGGAAATGGTGTTAATTTCAGTGAGGTCGTCATTGTTAAGTTCCAGACAGGGCGTGTTAGTTTGCTGATACATCTGGAAACAGGAGTCAGGTCTGCTTCAACAGTTGATCACTTTCTTCTTTTGTGCTTCGTTTCATTACACAGAGCAGAGGCGCCTGTGAGTGTCATTTCTGTGGGCGCACTTCTGAACATTAAAAATGATAAGCGGCATAATTCACTACTTAAGTCGTACAATGACACATTTGACAAGACTTCACACGTCATGACCGCAAAACATAAGGCCAGGTGTCTTCTAGAGGAGTGTAATGACAGCTGAGAGAGACATAAAGTAGAAACTAGACATGCACATTATGTAGATTTTCTATTTCAGCATCACTGCACTGGCTTACTGTAATACTGCAATTCAGATACAAGCAGTGAGGGCAGGCAAAGTCTTTTGAAAATCCTCCCCATCATGCAAACTGACAAAGCCTTGCTCTTCAAAACCCACAGCCAATCTGTTGATCATTACTTATTTACGAAGGCCTTGAGGCCGCAGGTCCTGTAAAAACACATTTGATATAGTATACACCCAGATGTTTTTTTCTCCGCATGTTGCAATGAAGTATCCCTTAGGCTACCACAGTGAATCCCTCTCGAGGCAGCAGACACGCTGTATGAAATAACACATCCACCTGTATCGTACAGTGCATTAGCATGGCAAATAGATGGGCTGGTTTGGTGGGTTGCTATTTAGCTGATGGCTATAGCATTGGAAAAGGCTGGTTTTGTTACCCAAGAGTCTGGAAATCACCTGGAGCGATTCAACTTTGGCACCACTTTGAACCAAATCAAACAAGGGCAAACGCCCACCTGCGAAAACAGAGGCCATAGATCAAAAGAAAATGCTAAATTACCCTATAAACACGCCTTTTAGATATAATACTAAGACATTCTTATAAACGCTGTACTATATTGTTGATCTGTTGATCTATTGTATCTCATAGTATAAAAGCTATACAGACATTTGTGGATTTAATTTCTAAATGTCAAATGAATAGCAGCAGTATTAGCATTGGGAGCATAAAGTCATCTGTCAGTTTTAATTAAATTACATCTGTATAATTCCACTTTGTATACGTCAAGCAGGACTTCCCTGTTGCCTGCCTTCCTTATAACATGGCACTTAATGACAATGACTATTACTATTATCATCCCTGTAATGGCCTTGCGTTGAATAACAGTGTTATCTTAAGTCAGAATCAATAAGCGCTGATTTAATTTTATGGGACAAGATAAAAGCAAGGTAGCATTTGAATTCACCTTTCATTGTGAGGATACATATCATCTGTGGCCTTACGTGCTGAAAAGAGCTCACAGGGATCTGACAATAGATGAATAGCCTTGGGCTATCTATCCTTTAGAGCCTCTCTGACTGGCTGGTGCTGTCATTAGTGCCAGGCCTGTTTAAGAGCTGTAGTCAGTGGGTGTCACTTGAAACTTCGTGACACAGAGCGCTTCTGCAAGCCTGAGATGTTTTTCAAGAGAACAGAAGAGCTGAGAATGTCTTAAGATGTTGTCTTTAGAGTCTGAGCGATCCAAGATTTTTAAAGTTGATAATAATTTTTTTTCAAATCCAAAGAAGATACTGTATGTGAACCGATATTTGCTTTTTAATAGAAACACATTTTCTTGAAAAAGAGCCTTACATCTGTTGTAATCAGTGTTATTTATATTAACATTGGATTAATTGACTTTGTAGTGGCATGTAGTGATGAACCCAAAGACAATAACCACCTGACTCTGCAGTTCCCCTCAGCTCAATGGAGCAGTTTAGCTTCTTTCAGCTAATTGTTTTGGTTTTACAGCCCACTACTTAACTATTTTGGTCCAATCTTACCACTAGTCAGCCTTTATTCCAGCCGTAGGCAGCTGTTTTCAGGAGGAAAGTTCCAAACAGCAGACAAAAGAGACTAAAGCAGGGCTAGAAAAAGATTACATTGCACTTATATTCACAAAATGAATGCTAATGTTACTCCATATGTGTTGTATATATAAATAATACCCACACCAAAACAGCTTTGTAAGGTGATAAAATGGTTTTATGGCTATGCTAACCCACAGTGGCCAATTAATGAATGCTTTCTTAAATTTTGTTATTAAAGAATTTTGACCAAGCTGTATTGCATGGTGACACCGTCTGTATTCAGCTAAATGAGCATTTTGAAGACTGAGGAAAACTAATGTATACAAACTAAACACAAAGTCAGATGCAGCAGGTACCATATTATTAGTGACGTCCTACCTCATTATCTTCGGTGAAGAGTTTGGAGAGTTTCTCATGCCTCCATTGCGTTGCTTTTTTTTAGGCGATAGCGCCGACTGTTGGTCATCTTCAACTGCAACAAGAAGCAGCGATATGAGGGAGCGAAGTTATCAGTAGACACGCAAAAATACACACATCACTGACAGCAAAAAAAACACCACACCACAATTTAAGGTCAGTGAATTCAAAGAGATAATACGGTTATGGAGACAGAGTAGAAAGTGAAGTTGGGTGAACACGATGGGATGGACAGGACACTTTAACTAGTGTGCAAACAGTCCAATGTTTGCATAATGACGACAGGATACATTCACACATCATTTGCATGATTGTGTAAGAAGATACAAACATGCAATATAGTGCCAACCATCATGCCAATTGCTTAAATTGCTTCAGATTTATAACTTAGATTATGTTGCACCACAAATACTTAAAGCCTTCATTAGGTTGATTTAATTTTTCATCCCTTGTTAGTATTAATTTTCTAATACCTAGACTTGGATTAATTGTCTGTTGGCCATTCTAATCATTCACATTCTCATTTAATTAAGGTAATAACCTATAAACATCAGGCATTCAACATTATAAATAAGCCTCTCGTTCCAATACTGAATCCAGTACGGAATGCTGGTCTTTCTTCATCTTGCGAGTGACGCCCTTGGCTCATATAATTAGGTTGGTCCTCTTGCCAGAGTGATTTATGTACAGCTGAGATGGCCCTTGGACATTGTCTTTATCACTACACAAAACTGCATTGAGCTCTTCAAAGGGAACAAATTACAAGTTTTACCCTCGAGTAAAGTAATCAGGCAAATATTTTCACAAGCTAATATCACCGTTAAGGAAAACAACTTTACTCTGTAGCAGTTGCTGGTAAAATAAGCGCAAGCAGCTAGAAAAGTGTTTGTGCTAATGACATTTTAACAGCCATAGTTTGTAGAGGGAATAGCTTGTTACAAGCCATGGAAAATACACTTGAGTCTTTTAAATCAATGTTTAAGCTGTCAGCAGTTTTTTTCAAAGAAATTAAAAGAGCTTTCATTAAAATTAATAAAGGCTCATAGATCATGCTCCTCTGCAGATGAACACACAATTTCAAACACTGCTAACGTGTCTGAGTGTGACACCATAATGGAAAATGTTGAATTACGGGGGGCTTCCAGTGGAGAGAGATGCTCAAACACACTGGCCCTTCACATCTTGCTTGGCCTGTTCAATATTTAATGTTTCACAGCTGACAGCTGCACACACTGGGTCATTAGTAAGGAATGCTACACATGCAACCACTCCAGCCTGGCAAGCACATGCTTTGGTTGTGCTGTCGTTGAGTACAGGCCTGCCAAACATGACGAGGGGAACGGGGGAGGGGAGGGGAGGGGAGGGGAGGCTGGCCCTTACAGTGCCTGTGACTGAGAGTGGCGTTATTGGAGTGACTGGGATGGTATCTGTATTTCACCGGCAGGCTACGTGCTCGGTGGAGTCGGCTGGCCTCTTCTGCCACCCCTGGTAGCCGGCCCACCTGGGTCAGGTCCCTGGGGCCCATAAAGCTCAGTCTCAGAGCGGAGGGCTCAGTGGGGGGCAGCAGGCTTCCCTTGCGGTTGTTTACCAACGGCACCGACACAGCAGTGACTCCGCTGCGGGGCCCCCTACAGACCACGCTGGCTGAGTTGTGGTTCAGTTTAGCTGACTTGTATTGATAAGTTGATGACTGGGTTAGGGGGGCATCATTTACTGCTAAATAAAGAAGAGTCAAAATCAGCAGCACATTAATGGATTCTTTACTTGTGTTTTTAGAGGGTCAGTTGAGTCAAATCACAAAAAAATGTTTTTTTCCAGCTTTCTACCTCCACCCCAGCACAATGTACAGAAAATGAGAATAATTTTGTTTGTGCTGCTTAATTTGTTTAGAAAAAAAAAAATCTGTTTGGAAAACTCAACAGCAATGTGTCTTACCTGTAACACTTTCTCTGAATAATCCAGAGACTTTTCTCTCAACAGTTTTCATTGGAACTACTTTTTTACTAAAGAAATACTCCCTATTTAAAATGTTGTCATAATATTTAATTACATTGTCGCAGTTCTGTCCACTACTTGTTCAGTGCTAAAACATCAGAGCCAAAATTCCTTTCACCTCTATTTTATTGGGATGGCTGCTGAAATATCAGAGACAGATGTCAAAACACTGGGGAGGAATAAACAAACTATCTGGAAGGCTGGATACGACAAGGGATTAGTGCAATTTTTCTTTCTTTTCTTTTCTTTTTTTTGTGATTTGAGTGAACTAACCTTTAATTCTTCACATTAGCACCGATATAGGATTTGATTTAAACTGACTTTAATAAGACCTGCAGTGTGTATGTTAATAAAACATCTTGTGACTCTTATCATAATTAAAGCATATTCACTGGTTTTTGGGGGTAATTCTTTCTGGCACAAGAATGCTAATAACTGAATAATTAAATAACCTCATTTTTATTAAACACCACTTAACCACTTGGTATAGCCACCAATGAAATGTTGGATTTGACATTTACTTTGATATTTATAATAAACATGAATTAATAAGTATGCTTTCAGGTGTTCCAGCGATTGTTATGCCATAAGAACAAGGAGGTGACAATGTGAATTAACAACCACTAGCTACTGGATGTAGTTTATGCCTGATGAGGGTGGAATGAATTCAGTATCCATTTGAGTATTTGAAATGTAAAAGCATAGAGCTCCACTGGTGTTATAACGGGGGTAAAACTGTTAAAGATAAAACAGCGACAACAACAACAACAACAACAACAAAAGAGGCAGAGAAAAAGTGTTTTCCTTAGTCTCAAAAATGGCTAGGAGCTAAAACTGCAGAATAGAGATGATTATTTCAACAGTCAGCTGTCTAGCAGATTATCTTTCCTGCACTAGACCTCCACTATTCATCTGCCCCATGTCAAACATGCACAGCACTTCTCTAGGACAACACATTGTGGCAGATTTGCTGCCTATCACAGATTCTGCTAAAGTGAATGGCCCACAAGGTTCACACTCCTCTGCTGGCTGGGTGAGAACTGAGAGAAAATTATAGTAACTCTCAAGTGTTACAATATCTTTGATGCCGCTTGTTTAGTCTCTAAAAGTAAATCTGCATTACAAATTCTTGCATAAATTGTACCTTAAATCTTTTAATGTTGTATCTTCAAATGTGCACTGGATTAATTCATCCACACTCACAGTGAAGCAGTAGCACCATCTACTGCTGAGCTGCAATTGATACCCAACACAAACCACACAGTTTCCTAATACATTGCATATAAAAATAATGATGGGTGATGATAGACTGGATAGAGCAATGAAGAGTGAAACAGTAAAATACAGAGGGTTAAAGACAGAACAAGAAGTGATAGCTAAGACTGCACATGTGGAAGAGGTTAGAAAGAAATGACAAAAGAGAGAATGGAAATCAGAACTTACTTGATTTGATATATCCATTATAGCTATTTTTAGCTGAGAAGAAATGCAGACACAGATAAGAGGTTACAAGGAAGAACAGGTTGCAATGAAAGCAAATTATACATGACATTTGAGAGCTGAGGGCTGAGGGATTTCTCTTTAAGGTGCTTAAAAAAAGGTGTGCCTTGAAGAAAACATGGACAAAACAATGAAAAAAAAGCAGGGGTCAGATTAAAATAGTAATTTTCAGTATGTATGTGGCCAATACGTTTAAATTGTGAACCATAGTCAACTGTTTGTACAGAGCTGATAAATATAAACACAATTGATGAGTTAAAGTAAGTGTTGATTTGGTGATTTGCAGGTAAAAGATGAATAGGTTTATATAAATCTAGCTAAAAATTTAACGGTTTAGGTTTACATGGTTTGTGGCTGCAACTAAAAAATATTTTTATTATCAATTAATTTGCCAATTAATTTCTCAATCAATAGTTTAGTCTACAATATGTAAGAAAGAAATATCCCCTTAAATATCCTAAATCTTGATATCTTCAAATAGCTTGTTGTGTAGAGTTTAGTTATAGATTTACATAATGATCACGTAATGACATCATAATTAGGAAGCTAAAACTAAGAAATATTTGATTTTTTCCCCTAAAAATGTAATTAAAAAATGAACGAGTTATCAAAAATATTTGCTGATTCTGTTGATTAACTAATCAATTATTTAACTAATTGATTACATGAATGTTTCAATGTGAAGTAGGATCTTACTACAATGCACACTGAAATATAGTCAATGAATCAGGGTGTAACCTTAATGTCTAAAAATCTCAATGAAATTTTCCCAATTTTAACCTACATGTCTAGATGTCCTTTGACATGAAAATCACAAATGCTCAGTGGGTAGATCTGAAACATTTAGTAAGGACATATGCATGTAACCAGACTTGCATTGTGTGAGAGAATGTATTATTTTTTTAAAGTCTATCTAGTATTATGATTATTCTTTTAACCTTTTCCCCAAAAAGTCTTTCTCATTCCTCTACACTGCCTAAGACAACCTGCGTAGATGCATGGAACTTTCTGTGAGTCACTTTTTGGAGCCGTGAGTCCCACACATGCTCATTAGTACCTTATTTCAACCCCTTGCTTACAATAAAGGTCATGCATTGAGCTTAAGGCAGGACAGTGACAGCAATGTTCAAACAGGGACCTTGCTGGTCCTGGCATCTGTCGCCTGCAATCGGAGGGCGCAAGCAGAGTCACAGGACTAACAGGCTAGCATCTGTCCCACAACGAGAGAGAAAGAAGGGGCGGGGGGGCACTCGACTGCCTGGTGGTTAGGAACTGTCAGGCTGAGTTTCATGACAACCGGTAGCACTCCAAAAATGAAAATGCAAACATAATTTCCATGTCAGCCCGTATAAGGCCTCACTCCGTGCGTCTCCCGCACCGTGTCGACAGCAACTCCGGAGCTCTGCTTGAGCTTAGCTAGCCAGGCGATGCTCAGAGCACACAACCCTGCAAGACATGTTGAGGGGTAGAAACACCCAGGGATGTTCAACTATACACAGAATGGTCTTTGATCAAGAGACGTTTGCTGAAATTGTATGACAGTCTACAATGTATTCCAGCAAATTGTATCAACGCTCCACAAACTCAGACACATTATTCGTGCCTTCTGCAATACATCAGTACAATTTAACATGCCCTCTGGCTTTAAAGGGGAATCACACTTAAATAAAGAATTCATATGCAGCTCTTTTCAGTTCAGGTCAATTCAATCAAGTCCAATATGATCCAGAGCTGTTTTATTGTTTCACTATATGTTCCTCTCATTGTAGTATTGTACTATACTGAATTATTGTACTTAAAAAACTCTCAAACTAGAAATTACAATTCTGCAATGAACGGGACACTGGTTTATATACTGAATATGATTTGTAGAATTTGCCCCTCGGTGGTTGTGTAAGCTTTAATCAACCTCAATATCCTCAACAAATCCCCTAAGGTGCTCTCAAGACCATCTTTTAAAAAAATGGTTTCTGTCATCTAAACATATATTAAATCCTATCCTAGAGTATCCATTTCTGGAGGGTACAGTAATGACAATAAATAATTACATTTTAATTAAATTTATATCATTTGGGGTTGTTCTTGAAAAGATGAAGTTACCCTCTCCAGTGACATTATGGTATCTGTACACTCCTAAAAAATATATAATTTGATAAAAATGCATGCCTAATTCTCCACCAGGAGGGCTATAACATTAAGTGGGCATCGAGAAAAGTGTGGCAGAGATTTAGGGCTGTACAAGTAGGCTCCATGGTTTCATTTTGGTGAGGTCACTGGAAGGGGAAGCACTCCATAATCCCCTTCCACTTTTTAAGTTATATCACTATTGTTGAGGGGAAGATTATTTTTTAAACTCTGCAAAAATTAAACATCAGTTACTGTTGAGCTCATTTAAAGGTCAATTTGAATCCACAATCTCTGACAAAAACACCAGCAAAACAGTATACCAGCATGCTTCACAACAGCTAAAAGTCACTCCAAATGTAGCAACACAGGGGGGAAGAACACCAGCTGACTAAAAATCATAAAGCTAAAACAGTAAAGCAACATCTATATCCATGACAGTGTTGATACAGCTGCTAGAGCTAGACACCACACAAGCTAAAAGACACACTGCACAGGTTACACAGTGCATATTACAAAGTTTGAAGAGCACATGTCATGGCGACAACTTACAGGCACGTAAAGTGGCTGAGCATTCATTAACAGAGACAGCAGAGAGCGGGATGTCGCGTTGTGGAGAGTCCGTGTTACAATGCACATTAACCGGCATGCAAGAGCAGTCCCGCTCTGAGCGGCCGCAATCAAAACAACATGCCAGTTTCATTTTCTTGTAGACAGGTTTCTTGGCTACAGTCATGGGTTCAGACGAGAGGAGAGGAAGAGCAGGTTAATGATGAGGGTCGTTCTGGAGGAAGAGTGGACAAAGGCAAGACAGGGCACAGAGGAAGGCTGCTGCTGGGATGCACGTGATAAAGTTTGGTTTGGCCGCGAGCAAATTCAACTGGTTCCCAGTTTTTGTGGTTTATTCCCTTTGGTTAATTTATGAGACAAGTGGGGTAAATATCACGAAGCCCTAAAGTCATGTGGTTTGTGGGTAAAAATGTGATGAGTGAGTGTGGGGGAAAGGGCAGGTCATTATCTTATTTAGCAGCAGAAGAAACTCTCTTTCTCATAAGTTCCCGATTGACTTCCTGACCTCACCCCTACCCTAACCTCTATCTACAATGCAATATGTGATTTTACAACTGTAAACTATTTGTACTGGTTCCTAAATAAATAAAAAATACAACTGATCATTTTAATTTTCATATAATTTGAATTTAACTCTTCTCTCTATCTTTGAAGACAAGATAACACAAATATATCTAACAAAAGGTTGAAAAAAAAAAGTAAATGTGAAAATGTCTCACATTAAACAGTTTTCTGGGCGAATAAATGAATCGTTGAGTGCTCCAAGAAAGGCCCAAAACAAAAATGACTAGTTTCAACACTTGTGTGAAACTATACAAGACCATAAATTCATTTGACATGTTCAAGTAACACATACTACAGAACAACTTGATATCTGATGTGTTGTGAAAAAGTGTGCCGTCATCACTGTGAATAACATTGTTTTGGGATATATGTCAAATGATTTATTTCTTTTATCAAACAGTTAAAATGAGAAATGTCCCTCATTTCTCATCCTTGTGTTTCTAAAGACATGCTCTTCGTGCAGGGATGTTGTGTTTGTCAAAGGACTGCAGTGACATCTGGTGGTGATCTCGAGTATTATTGACTCAAGCAGGCATGAATGAAATTCGACGCTCAGTTATTAATGGGGCATCAACAAATATTTAGCATTATCTCAATAACAATGGAAAATTCTTCCCTGCAGTTATTGCATGCTCAACTTTTTATCTGTATCTCTCTCTGTGTCGTTTTCCAAAATTGTTATTGTTGCTCATTTTTGTTGACCGTTTGTCTCGAATCAAAAGTGACGTGCACATGACAACGAGAAGGGATCCAGGCAGCATCAACCATTGTACATGCAACATTTACATTACATTCAAACAGATTGCTTCAATCAGTGACAGCAGGCTGTATTTTCAGAGGGGAAATTAATCCACATTACTCACAATATATCACTATTAAGTGAATTTTTTAGAAAAGTGTGTCAAGTTCCCAAGCAGCAGTAAAATAATACACCAAATGTTAGGGTTTCATCTTAGCTGTAGTAATTAGTGTAAAGACAAGACAAACTATATTAATTCCAAATGAAAGAACAACAAAGTGGCACATGATATCTTTACAGTCTAGAAACATACGATCCATCCAGGTACCTGTGGTGTAAACAGTCTCTTTGAATTCCTGTTAACATCACAAAGTTAACAATGAACTGACAGCACAGACAACTTTTGTACAAAAGACACTATAGCCAACATCCACACAGGCAAGCACAAAAAAATGCATATACAGATTGAGTTCACAGGTAGTCTGTAAGGAGGAATCTACCTGTGTTAACATGCTTTCTTTTCTACATTTGATCTATAATAGATGGGAATCAGACTGAAAACAGAGTATTCTATAAATGCTCTCATGATGTCCATCTGGAGCAGACCACTTGAGTAACCCACAAGGGAAGAATAAAAAAGTTAGAATACTTAAAGGAATAGCTTAGTACTTTGAAATAAACGCTCATTTGCTTTCTTGAGCAGAGTTATAGGTATGAGAATAGCAATGCTGCCTTCATATCTGTCCATTCCATATCCAGCTAAAGCTAAGAGTTTAGCTTAGCATAAAGACAGGAAACTAATTTGAATTTGTTCAATCTGTAAATACCAAAAATGTAACAAAAATGTTTTGTTGTGGCTGGGCATTGTGACTTCCAGGTGACTCTAGACTTTCGTGGTAACCTGATGGCGACAACAAGAACTCCAGGAAGTTACTGCTGTTCTTGTCTGGATTCAACAAATTAGATATAGTGTGTCTGTCAGGGAGTTTAATAAATTGGATTTCTTCACCCTCTGACAGAGCCAGGCTAGCTGACTCCCCGTGTTTGCAGTCTTTATGCTAAGCTAAGCTCTCATGTAAGCTCTCACCAACCTAATATTTAGAACTATTCCTTTAAAGAATCAGTTGATCCAAATTCCAAAAAAGCAGAAATGCAGTGAATCATATCACAAAATGTAAGCACAAACCAAAACCAAACTACCTGCATAACACTACTAGAAAGCTGTGTTTTGTAATTTGGGTGAACTGACCCTTTGATGTGGGAAGGTACTGATGTTATACAGAGGCCCAAACATGTAGTTTTAAGAGAGAAATCTTCTGATGAGGTCATGTATATACACCATCACACTGTTATACTAATCTCACTGCTGTTTTACTTTAGTCTGTGAAGGCCTGTTGATGAAAGCAAAACAACTTAGACAATATTTTAATATGTAATCACTTACATTTCTTGCATCCACATTTCTTTATCCTTTTGGGATCAGTAATGTCATCATGGCAAGCTTTACAGTAAAACAATGCCCTGTGAAAGAAAGACAAGAATCCCAGGTTACCAATGTCCAAGAGGGTGAAATAAAGTGTTAACAGACATTTTACCTTCCCAACAGCTGCGACAAATTGTTTAAGTTCACATTTACTCATTTTTGAACAGATAATGTATTTGATGCAAACAGAAAAACTGGAACTGGAGGAACATTCTGGGACATTCATGAGGTGACAAAATTTGGGTGATATTTCCTTTGGATGCCCATGTTAAATACTGTTTATAATAAGGCTGAGCAGAAATAAATCTTTGACAGGTGACACCAATCTATAACCCTTACCTAATGTTGCTTTAAACTGAATCTAAACCAGTACCAAGCAAAGAGCAGATAGCTAACATCTTACACAACAACATGCTAACTAATAACATGTTAAGCTACAAACCTACCATGAATTGTTTGGGCAAGTTTTCTTTGCCCTTTCTCGTACATATCAGTACTCAAATGAAATAGTGTGAATAGAGATATAGTATGTGATGATGCATAATGCAAAAGAGCAGAGGGAAAAAAAAATCCAGACAGAGCATTTATCAGAAAAGAGACTTTTAGATACTGTTTAATCTCAGGTCCAATTCATTACCTCTTTACTTCTTTGGCATCGCTGGCAATGAAGAAGCCCAAGGTCCCCTCCTGCATTTTCACGTGGTTTCCAGGGTTTATCAGGGTGCTGTCAGAATTTATAGACCAGGGATATTACAGCGTAAGGTTATATGGGAATTTGCAAGGCTTTGCTGTAATCACTGGCAATAATACATGCTGGCAGGATTAGTTGTCACACCTCATTTGAGAGGATGCCCTGTTTATTAAATTAGGTTGATGAAATAGATATTGCAGCAGTGGCACATCAAATGGTATGAAATGAGTATCAGTGCTTTAGAGAAACCACTAAAACAAAGTTTCAGCTGTGCTTAAACGGACCAAATGGCCACTTTGCACATTAATCTGTCAGAAAACTCTGTGAACAAAACAATTTAGACACCAATTTAGCTTTTTTTTAAATGCACATTGTGTTTTCAGTCAAACAGACAAGCTGATTCAAAGTAGCTTCATCACTGTAAGTAAATACTGACAGCAAACACACCTGCGTATTAAAGTTTTTGCATTCATGAATTTTAATAACTTACAATCCACACTGAGCACATCCACTTACCTGCTTTCCCTTTGATCAGACTTGTACTCTATAGCTATTAGGAGTAGCTTTAGCTTCACGTAGCAGAGTCTGCAGAAGAGTATAACAATTTAATGAGACATCATGCACACTAAAGGACTGCTGTTTTCTGAAACTTATCTTAACTGGGAGTGCCAGTTTTCTACTGTGAGGTACAATTTATATATTGGAAGCAGGGCATCAGTTTTTTAATGTGGACTGTACACTTTTGGAATAACCTTAGCTTCTTTGACTATTCAACTAACAAATCCAATAATTGAAATAGTAATTAAGGTACGGAAGCCAAAGAGTGGTAATGGTTCATCTTTTCTAAAACCCATTATTTCAAGATCATGTGATTTTCGGTTGTTGTTGTGTTCTCATAATAAGATGATAATTTGCAAAATGTGAGTCTTTTGTTTTAAAAAACAATCACTTTAATAAGAATTTTCTCACCATAACAAGAGATTTGACCTGCTATCTTGAGAAAATTAACCAGATAATCAACATATGATCTTGAGATAAATATAAAAATATGTATTTGCAACCACAGCTGCCTTCAGCTTCCAGTGAAAACTAACTCTCATATCTTCAGCCTCTTAGTTCTGACTCTTCATTGAAAAATTTGAAAATTTAAATGCCACAAAGTGTGTATCAAACACAAAACCAAAAATGGCAAATGAGAAAACAGAGAAGACCACATGGGAAAATTGTTAATAAAAAGAGGCCTACAGTAGGTTTTTGTGTACTTACTCACAAATTACAGGGAAAGACATGCCCACAAAGGCACTCGACAGATACTCAGTGTACATCTCATTGGCTACTCCTTCTAGGTAATACTTCTGCCATGTGTCCTCCTCAATCTGCAAACAAGGTTCATAGACAAACAAGCTCTTACACTTACAAAAAAAACTAAACTAAACACAAAAACAAGGTTATACCAGTTTCATTTCTATTTTACAAACTTATTCCCACCCATTCACCAGATTAGGCCTCATCTGGAATAATCATTACCTATTCAGACGATGTTTATTGACTGTTCACTTTTGAACTTAATACAGCGAGCACTGATGGATGAATAGTTATACTGTAGCTACCTTGATGAAGGACCTCATGGAGAAAAGGTTGGCCAGCATGGTGGAGAGGCCCTGAGCCAGGCAGCTCTGGGCAATGAAGCCAAGTTTCAACTCTGCAAGGCAAATGGCGTCGTCGCCCTCCTTCCAGGTCCAGCTTGGTATGTTCAAAAGGTGAGCCTGAGAGGAGAAACATGAAGTTATATGGTTGCTTCATAAAACTATAAACTGCAGCAAAACACTTGTAATATGTTAAAACCGTGTAAACTAAACCAAGCATAAATGTTAAGGTTGAAAATGTTCAAATACAACAAACCTAATTGATGACTTAAGTAAAAGGAACAGATTATACCCACCTTATTGTGGTACTGCAACATTTGAGTGATTATTCTGATTTTTGGATGGTAGTTCTTGATGGATATTACTCTAATGCAGGACAAAAAGGACAAAACAAAATCACTAGCTAGTCATTGTTCTGTTGGCATGTAATTAGATAACTCCTTACACTTCTAAAATAGCATTCTCATACTGTATATTACAAACAGTATTTACAGTTATGCAGCTGGCAGTTTTTATGTTATTTTTTTAATGTCCAGAAACTAGAGATTGTTTTTTGTTGTTGTTATCTCTGTAAAAGAAAACTGCAGGTTTTTTAACAGATTCTCTCTGAGTTCTTAAACTTTTTCAAAAGCGAAAATGAGCACCATGAATTTGTTCATGCTGAGAGTCTGTCTGTTTGCTTGCAGTGACAGCCAGCTCTGACACACTCGCTTGCACCCACAATTTGAGTCAGGAACAAGTGGAAATTGATATCAGACACTGGTGTTCACTTTATGAGATATGAGCATTTGGTAGGATTTCATACACTGTATGTCATTCTATTGTTTCTGGGTTTCCAAAACACAGAACCTGTCAGCTGTTAAAGAGGACATGCTGTTTACCGGTCAATGCTATATTAACAGTTTTCATCCTACATGATTTAGTATTTTCAAAGATTCACATAGACTCACACATGGTGGGCCAGTGGAGTTTGTGTTACAAGGAAAAACCAACAAAATGCTTGCAGAAGAATACAAATATGTCCTTGCATGATTACAGCAGATTATTACATGTTAATACCTACCAAATACCTTCTTATAGCACTTTTTAAACTTATAATCAATTCTTAATTTCTGACTGAATATTTACATCCTCAATGCACTTCCTACTTAAGATTTTAAGCTGTATTTATATATTATTATAATATTAAATTTATACTTATTAATACACTTTATGTTTACTGAATTTGTAATCGTATTATTCTTTAGTTTCCACATCAGCTCATCAGTTGTAGTCTGGCATGTTATTGACTTGAAGATCTCTGAAACTCTCAACAGTTTAATAATAAGTTTATAGGTATTTTTCTCAGAAGCTGCAATTCAATCATACATAGTTAGCCACAGGGTAAAACAAACAAACAAACAAACAAACAAACAAACAAACACATAACCACACTGTAAATCTTGGAGAGGCTGCAGTGGTTTACCTCATGATGTTGGATGCGTCCTCAGCATCAGGGTCAGCACAGTATTTGTTGGCTAGGATCAAACATGCATCTGCCGATTCAATCTGAAAACATCATTGCACACAGAAAACACACAAAATTATCCAGTCAACAGCAGACAGAAACTTTACAATAGAGTCTTTATAGACATGGAAATAATTCTCTCTGAGCCACAGAGGAAGAAGTGTTATAATTCAGTTACCTTGACTCTAGCCAGGTCGTGTGGGTTTAGGACAGACCCTTGGTAAAACTCCACCTGGGTGAAGTGTCGCTTGAACAAGGCTTCCAGCTCAAGATTAGGGGAAATACTGAAAAAAAGAGCAATTCTTAAATTTCAGTAGAGACATTTCCTGAAGAGATGATTGTTATATCTGCAGCAATGAAATTTGATGTTTTCCAGCAACAACAATGAAAGAAAATGTACTTACTTATGGAGAAAAACAATTTCTACATTGACATCATCCCTGTCCTTGTGTAGGAAGTCTTTTAGAAAGTTGGACACACTCTCAAGTGTTATATGACCACAGACCACGATGTGCCTAGAAAACGAGGTGCAAAACAATCATGAAACTAAAACGTAGTTGAAATAAAAGTCAACAACGAAACACACAAACACACAAATTGTTGTTCATGTTCGCTGCAGAATTAGAAGGTAAATCTGAGATGAGATGGATGTAATGGACATGAAAAGTAATCAGTACTGTTGTATTCAGGTGATTGATTTGAAATCTGTGTGGAAATAAAACTATGTCAAAGGGGGGATGGTGTATGTTTCTGTCGTGACGAGTGAGGACTGAATGACTCGGTCAGAGAGCGCTGCGGATTTCAGTATCAGATTATAAAGGATTAGAGTTTACTTAGATGGAGATTATGAAATCAGCACACAGTCACAGATTCCCACATATCAAAGATCATTTATGTAAGGAACCCACTTTAGAGCTATTCCTATCTTTCTTTACTATATATTCATTTAAAAAATATTAAGGAAATAATTTCAGGTCTTTACCAGGTAAACATTTTGTTTTTCAATGTAGTGTTTCTTCATGGCTTTAATGTGCAATGAATTAATCAAAAGAAGTTATTTTGCACCAGCTTTTCCAGTAAAGCAGTTTAAATGATATTAAATCTATTCAGTGTTGGAAAGTAATTCAAGTACTCCACTACATTTATTTGACAGCTTTAGTTACTTTTCAGATGAAGACACAATTGATAATATAACAAGCTTTTAAAATACAACACATGGTTAAAGATGAAACCAGTGGTTTCCAACCTTTTTTTTTGCTTTTGATGTTTTACAAAAAGCAGTGTGTAGTTGGGGTCATATTTCAGATGTCTGTGAGTTGTTAACAGCTCACCCAAATAGGGATTTTTTTTCCTCTAAACTTCTCACATGGCTTAATTTCATTAAAGGTTCAAATGATCCAATATTTCACTTACAAGTCCAAATCAGAACTTTGTTTTTTCTTTTTTTCTCTCCCGTTAATCATCTTACGACCCCTCATATTTATCTGGTGACCCTTTGGAGGGGCCCGACCCCCAGGGTTGGGAACCACTAAAATAAACTATGTAATCTGATGATGTTATATATAATATCAGAGGGACCAAACCTCTACTTTTACTTTAATGCTTTAAGTACATCAAGCTGTTAATACTTGTGTACTTTTACTTTAATATGATTTTTCATGCAGGATATGTAGTAGTGGAGTATTTTCACATTGCGGTATTGGTACTTTTACTTGAGGATCTGGGTATTTCTTCCACCACTGAGTCTATTACAATAATGACAGAAATTATACCACGCTCTGTAAAGATATAAAGAAGAACAGATGGGATTTTTAAAAATTGCAGTTATACTATACAGCTGTGAAAATATCTGAAGTAGACATTAAAAGTTAGTATGCATAATATTTAAAAGTAGGAAGCAAAAGCTAAAAGCATGTACAGATTAAAATTGCATCTATAGATGTTCTGTATTTCTCTGAACTGTTGGCTGCTAGATATTAATGGTGCCAGTGTGTCCACTACGTTTCAGTGAGTAATTATATGAAAACATCCCAATACAAACACTAATGAGCTGGTATTTGCTTCAGCTCTCTATGACAATCACAAGGAAGAAAAAGGCTTATATCCTACATCAAATATTGTTAACACATTTAGATTTCACTTATAATTTAAAAAAACAATACAAAATCATACAAAACATAATACACAAGAGCTGAAAAGTATTTTATTATGAAGTGATTAAGCTCTAATAATTAATTTCCTACAACACTGACTTACAAAAGAAACAAAGACTGGGTTAAAGAAACCAAATCTTTGTTTCTCCAAAACAAAGTGAACGACCACCTTTACCAAAAGCACCACAAGGCGTTCTAAAAGAAGCCATATTTTCTTGCGAGGGCTGAGGCATCCAGCAGAATCTCACTATCTTTAGAAACAGCTGCAGAGCTTAGGACACAAAGGTGTATATGTTAAAGGGAATAGTTTGACATTTTGGGAAATCTGTATATTTGCTTTCTTGTAAAGAGCAGATATACTGTATCTGTGCATTAGGTATGAAGCGCTTAGCTTAGCTTATCTTAGCATAAAGCCTGGAAACAGTTAGCCTGTTCAGAGCAGAAAAATATGCCTACCAGCACCTCATAAACTCACTATATACCATATATTGTTTGTTTAATCTGTGCACAAAAAGAAATACTACCACAGCAAGTTGTGGTTTTATGGTAATCACCTCCTGACACTACAGTAGCTCTATACTTACTGTACAGACATTATGTTAGTCCTCCTAATACTTTTAGCAAGAAAGCAAATAATCACATTTCTCAAAATGTCAAACTATTCCATTAAACTCAAGATTTTATTTATTCCTGAGGGTGTAGTTCAGACTGAAGATAAAGGCCAAGAATGTTTAGAAGCAAAGCATGAGGAAATAGACAAGCAAAAGCAGGACAAAAATAGTTTTTCCAGTGCAGAAAAACAGAAAGAAAAAGAAAAATCAGCATGAAGCAAGCAATGGCACACAGGACCGAAAGTACAGTATGATTTTGGTAATGGTTAATTGTGTAGTTAATTGTTAATTGTTTTCTGTCAACAAATATTTGTAATTTTTTATATTCCATTTAAAAATTAAAAATGTTCTGTTTTTTAGGGCAAAAAACATGATTATGAGTAATTAATCTCTTTTTCTGCATTCTGTTCAATCAATGACACAGTAACTACATATTTAATACAGATGAGTAGTAAGAAGTTATTATTTATTGAGTGATTATTTATTATTTATTTATCAGGTTTTTCATTTATTATATTCCATGCAATTTGTCTTGTGTGCAAATTTGGCTTTTGGAAGGATGTGATGGGAGATGGATGAACAAAATCCAACAGTGTGAATGAATGCAAACATTTACAAACACAAATCGGGCACAAATGTACATTGACAATAAGCAGTCTAATTACAAGTAGGACACCACAAAACATGTAGGATTTTCTCTAAAATGTGTCACGGAAGAATAAGCTGTGATACAGATTGAACAGTTTTTAAAACCTTATATCATATTTTGGCTCTTATTGGAAATTGACGCACAATACTGATCAAAAAGGTTATACAGTAAAATAGACGATGCTGTTACAATGACTGGAGTTAATTATCGCTGTTATACCATGGCTGTGGATAACACTCATTTTCTGACTGGCTGGAAGCTGTTGATTAAAATCATATAACAGAACACCTCAAACAGTTCTGGTTAAAAGTTTAATCACTGTTGTAAATCAGTGCTCACAGCATAGCAACAATGATCGAGTTATAAAGCAAGACTATGTAATATTTAAAAAAACAAATAACACATCTTTCCTCTTGCAAATTAAATGTTAATTCATAATTATTAAAACCCCTGCTCAGTACACTCTGGGGTTTTGCTTTTACATCCTTAGTTGTTCTGGTATGACCCGCTAGTGGCTAATGGTAGCTAACGTTAGCAAACTTTAGATAGATAACTGACAGCTTTGCCGAGTTTATGATTTGTTCCTACTCATGCACCAGTTATTATTATTGTGTTTTAGCATTTACATTTATCATGTGGTCGATTATTGTAGCCACAGCAATAGTTATTGGCTCGCTTTAAGCTACATTCCTAGGGGAGCCAATGGTAAAACAGCCTAACCTAATGTTTCGAAATGAACAAGACACACAGACTAACTTCCTTTTCTTTAATCAGTAGCCATAGTTTAATCTTTTCTAATCTTTTCCCCAACAATAGCATGGATATCACAGATCGAGATGTGAGAAAATCCTACATGTGCCATCTTTAGGCATGACAGTAATACATCTACATGACTACGTTGCAAAAATATCCATCTTATCATGTCATTTTTGTCTATTATTGCTGCCAAAGTCCGATTTTCTTAAAATGTGAAAAAACCTGTTTGGCAGTAATGTTACTTTAATCTGCCTCCAATATGACTTGACTTTTTAAAAAATATACTGACAATAAGTTTTATAAGTGTTTAAAACAAGTAGATTTTAATTGAAAATAGATCTAAATAATCTAACTGGACAAGCAGATTTCTTTCACTTAAAGGAAAAAGACTTTTATGAATCACTTGTTGAGATGGAGATTTTTTTGCAGTGTAAAAGCTGACATTCATTCATGACAAGCAGACATGACAGCTTGCACAAATAGAAGCAGCAGCTATACAGGACGCACATTTATCATGGCCAAGTTCTTCAGTCACAGTGTGACTTTAGTGCTAATTGAGATCATTACATCTCAAATGAAAGTTTCATGATGTCTCTTTAAACAAAAGTCAGGGTATGTCACCTCTTTATGAGAGGGCCAATTGAGTCACACAACACCACACCATTGAAAGTTTGCTGTTTTTTAATTTGTTTGACTTACTTTCTGCCTCTGGTCGAGTTATAACTCCCTCCATATTTCTTCCGATTAAGGATGAGAGCAGCAATTTCTGGCACGTAGCGAGCAAACATGGCCTACATGCATGAAAAAGAAAAAGAAAAGGGCATGCAGAGAAGGTTCTACTGCGGCGGAGGCAGTAGAGCCTCCTTGAATACTTACTTTCTCCCATTAACAGCACTATAGGAACCACCATATTTCTTGCGGTTTCCTATTAACTCTATGATTTCAGGGACGTAGCTCGCAAACATGGCCTAAGGAAAAGATAGGAGACAGAAGAAGAGACTAAAAAAAAGACAGGCAAAGAAGAGCAGGTCCTCTATTTTTGCTTTAAAGCAATCCGTGAAGTCTGGAAGAGGAATTCTATGTGCAGAGTAGTATTAATATGTATTTAGTTGATAACAGGAAAAAGGAGAAAGAAAAAAAAGTTGCAGTTCATTCAAATTAGTCATTAATGACTCAAGGAAATTGTGTTGAATGTAGCCTTAAATTATAGCACAGTTACATTCAAAATATTGAAAAAAAGTATGAAAATGGGGAAAAAAAGGAAATTATCAGGCCAATATTTACAGATATTGAACCAAAAGAAGAATAAAGGAGAAAAATGACAGCCGATGAGCGGTATGTCAATCTGTGATAGAAAAATAGAAATTATAACAAATTAAGAAAAAAGCCTTATATGCCATGTTTTGTCCAACAAACACACATGTCAGGATGATTTGAATAAGGGAGCCAAATGGATGGCAGACAGCAACTTAACACTGAACTTCTACACTGCTGCACAATGAAGAATCAATCTGAGGACTTAAAAAAAGCCACAATATGTTTGTGCTACTATTTACTAACAGAGAATTGAAACTGAAAGGGGCACAGGTGCCATTTAACTAATTATACATGAGTGGAAACTCAAAACTATAAATGATTTCATCGTTTTCATTATAGTTAACATTTTTCACATATTAAGATTCAAAATTTAAGTACAATTTAAAAAGCAAAAGCGACATTAGCAGGAGACACATCTTGTAAAGTAGTTTACAGTTTTCAAATTACTTCTTTCAAACTGCTTGTGTGTATTTAATTGTTAATGCACAAAAGGTGTAAGTATCCTGCTTCAGTTAAATAATAAAACAGACTTGCAATACCCATGATGCACATAGACTGAAAAGAATTTAACAACTAGTAAACATTTGTAATTACAAGAGTAACTTTACAGGTGATCTGCACTAATAAAACATTATGTTTATAAAGCAAATATGGGTCTCAATTCTATGTCACCATAATGTTTTTTTCACTCTGGCAAGATATTTAAAAATCCGGATAACACTAAACTCTAAATGACTTCTGGTTACTTACTTTCTTCTGCAGGTAACTCGCATAAAGGATTGTTTCTGTTTAACTGATCGCTTTCATCCTCACATTATGTTCTGTAAATTTACCTTCAAATATTTGTGCAGAAAGTGAGATTATGTCGCTACATCCATCAAACTGGGCTATAATAAATCATCCCTGAGTCATTGTGTTTGTTGAATTGGGAGAAGGGGGGGGGGGGGGGGGGGGGGGTAGAGAGAGTCGAGCCACCTGAAACCGCAGTACTTTAACAGTTAATAACAGATGCAAATCTTCGACTGTACATGTCATAAAAGAATGAATATGTAACCAAACAAAATGACAGCATTATACCTGAATAAATGCTGCAATATTGTAGACAACTCATTACAATACATGACATGCAACAACATACTGTGGTGAAGTGATGAGCTACAAAAACAGCTCAGTGTAAACAAAGGGTGAAGGGGCGTCCTGTGTTGGGATCGTCCCTGCGTTTAACACCTGGCACAATGTAATGGTTGGTTGCATGGAGGATTTAAGCAGGAATAAATAATGAGAGGGATTTTTACCAAACCACCAAGGATGAAGAAGACCATAAACAGGCGGCCCAGGGTGGTTTTTGCATAAACGTCTCCATAGCCAACAGTGGACATAGTAACCATGAGTAAGTAGACACATTCCCAGTAGGAAAGTGCTTGGGAATTTTGGAAGTTTTCCCAAGGATCCCCTGAGTTTTCCACCTGGAACAGAGGTTGATATTTATACAACCACCATGAAAACAAATGCAAATAGTGGATTTTTATCCACTTTGGCAATGCACAAAAAATGATACACTAATATTGAGCAGGCATTCATTATACCATTATACTTCCTGTTCTACTTCAATGGCTCCCACTAACTTACCAAATGTATGAAGCCTGCTGCAGTTAGCCATGTGCTTATGAAGATTGAGCACAGGTTCACCAGCTTTATGGAGTTGCTATTAAAAGGGGAAAAGCCAGACAACAAAATTATTTAGTATTAGTTATTACATTGGCACTAGGAGAACACATAGATACAAACAGTGTCCAAGATGTCAAAACAAGTTGATAGATTTGAAGGACACATGCTCTAAAATGCATTACATGGCTTGCATTTTGAGTTCAGTCATAATGTAAGATAGTGTGTGATTGTGTAAATGAGCTACTGTGAGAAACAATTAAAAAAGGGATTCAACAGAAACACAAAACATGCAACACAAAACACTCACAAGTTAAAAATATGACCAATGTAAATGGTTACACGTGCATTATGTGAGTAAAGGTCTTCCTCACTATATAATTAGGAGTTATAGGTGCAATGCTTCATAAATAACACATATGATGTCTAATTGTGGGATGAAACACTTCATAGTCGCTGTCTGACCTCTGTCCACCTCTACTTTGCGTGTTCTGTTTTTACCTTCATCTGAGTGCATGGGTCAGGAGATTATTCTAAAGCATTTTGTTGCACTATAAGCTCTTCCTGACATGACATCTGTGCAAAAAGCTTTAATTCTAACAAACAGAAAGCTGTTTAGTTCAAAACTCCATCATAAAATACAGAGCGTCTAGTGCACAAACAGCATGCTGCATACCAAGCAATCAACTTCAAATGTAATATTAATGGTTACCAAATTGAAAGAATGTATGTATGCCGTAATTAATTTGGCATCAAGCAAAACATGACTAAAATACAAATTCAAGAATCAAAATAATCTCAGTGCCTTATTTAAGAACAAAATGAGTGTAATATCACTGTGCATGCACTATTTCACAGGACAACAAATATTACAGTCGGCTAAACTGACAAAAAATGGGGAAAAATATGAATAAACTTACCTTGTCTTTAGTATATTCAAAAACTGTAAAATTTCTGAGAACTGTATCAACCTTAAGGCCCTTAAAAACCTCAAGCCTGTGAGACAAAAAGACCATAAAAAAATTACCAGACATGATCAAAACAATTCAGACATAATAACAATCGCTCGTGGTCTAAAAACAAGTCATACCTTTCATACTTTCATCCATGTTTAACAGCTTCATTGGATTCATACTGATAAAAAATAAACTCCAACAGAGCAAACGATACCGAGCACTTACTGTCTTATAAAACAAAAATCATTTATAAAGTAAGGAAAAAATGAAAACAGGCTCGGCATCCCAGGTATCTCTTGATCAACTCATCACATTCTGTTTTAATCTCAGGAGCCTGTCACAGTACCGGCGTCTACCTGATACATGTTTCATTCTTGCTGAATAAAACTCTGAACGCGGAAGAGAAAACCTGGATTAGAGTAAAGACAGGTGGACGCTGTCATGGCAAATTGAATGAGTAAACAGTCATGACGTCAAATCCGTCAAATTTGAGGGTATTTATTGGGAGGGAAAAAAAACTGTAGCCTGTTGCCAGGAGGTCAAGGACATTGTTGAAGCAACAAAATCAGCAGCAACAACATCAGCCTGAGCTGCTTTGACATCCATCCATCCGTACATGATAAACTGTATCATTAGAGCACCATAATTAAAGCTATGTATATCACATTCTCTTTACTACCTGTTTACTGCTGTGTGTGTCCAAAAAGCTCAGATGATCAAAACACATTTTCGTTTCCTATGTCTCATTATTTAAGTGCACAGCTGCCTGCTAAAAGGAACTTCCCACCTTAGTTTAAAAGCCAAATGATTCATAACTCAGTTTGAAAAAAAAGTAGTGTCCGCCGCAGTGTTGGTGCCGCATAGACAATTAAAAGCCACCTCAGCCAAGAGTGAGCAATCAAGTGAAATCCATCTCCGCTTGCATTAATCGTGCAGACAAATTTCCCTGCTGGAATGGATTTGTGTGAATGCCAAATGACACAAATCAAAGACATTACGGGAAGCCATTCAGCTACAAAAAAAATTAAATAAATAATCTTTTACAAAATGACATGAACCCCGGTGTGCCTTGCCAAAGCTCATTTTTTTCATTTCAAGTCAGTGTTTGCCAGATGAGGATCATAATACAGAGAAAATCCTGAACCTGAACCTGCTCCAGCTGACACTGAGTCCAAAGAGTTCTAGACACGCCAGCCTTCAGCTTTATTGGAGATTCCCCCCTCGCTAGCACGTTCACGCAGGTCTTACCCCAATAGGAGATTATATGGACACATGAACCAAAGTTGTAACAGATGCTGTCCTGGTCCTCTTTCTCGCTGACCTGCCCGTGGCCCATCCTGACTCTGTAGCCCTTCTGGAAGAGCTCTCCGGTTGATTTCTTTCGCCTTCTTGTGTTTGAAATTGTCTGTGTGCCTCCATCAGTCCCCCGGTACACTAACATCTTAGTGGGAATCATGTCTGTAAATCACTTATAATCATCAAAAGTTTCCAAATACAAGTCTGCTTCACAACCACGTCTTCACTCTTCTGCATCCACCTTGCCAGCTATCATGTAGAACAAATCCTCTTCCAAAAAGGGAAAAAAACAAAAACAATCAACTGCTTTCATGATATTTGTACCCAACAGGTTGGCGTCAAAAAGGACTCTTTTTTTGTCTGATTTACTTCAAACTCTCTAGTATTCTCGTTGCGATTGGGCGTGTACAGCGAGCTTAAAGCAAACCCTTTCCCATCAGGATATTAGTGTGTAAGCTCCTTTAGGATTCATCCAGGGAAAGGAAGAGGCCAGGCGTCTGTCCATCAGCTGGCTTCACAATGTAACCTACATCTCATCCCTGTAACCCTGCAACTGCTCTGGACAATACGAATTCCATTCTCTAATCTTGGACAAGAACAGCGTTTATCTTTGTTTTGCATATGTAACAGAAAACAAGTCATGTGAGTGGACAGCCAAGCTGTGTGGGGCAAAATGAGGAGCTTTGGCAGTCCTGTATATTTTTTTTTTATGGATTTAGTAATTCTGCAACAATCCCTAAATTAATCACAGCTGATGTAATAACAGCTATTGTAGTTCACTTTAAAGCATAAAGCATAAAGCACAGCATTAGAAAGAGCAGCAGCACTGCAGATGCACGGAAATGTGACTTAAAATATGAATAATGAGACACTTACTATTGTCAGAAAAATAGTACACATGCTCTAAATCATCTCAGTACAATGAGGGGTAAAAATGTTCCAAAACCTACATCAGTGTCTATGAGCTGTGAAATCTTCTTCTCATATTGCTTCATTTGAATTGTTTTCCATCTTGTATTTCTTAAGGAACAAAGCAAAGATTAGAGACAAGTTTGAAAGAATTAACATATTTTTGTGTAGCAGAGTGTAATGCTTTATTTTATGGGTCCACTACTTGTAATTTTCTAGAAATAAATTGAAATGTTACTTTGTGGAAAGGGCTATATGGTTTGCCACTAATTATAATGAATCCTAATTCATTGCTAGTGTTACTATACAGTCTTTGCACAGTCACTTCAAAGCAGGTCAGCTAAATGTGGAAAAATGTCAAATTTGCAAACATACAATTCAACATATGTTCAATTCAACAATACATACTTACTCTCAGCCAACTAAACTCAAATCACTTTGTGAACTCTCTTCAAATTACATTTTTCCAGTAAAATTCCTATGAAATGATTTAAAAAAATGATGGGCCCCTTATAAAAAAAAGCATTACCATATTTCTCTCTTCCCTATCCCATTAATAATCTTGTTGACAACCGTAGAGGTCCTGACAACATAGTTGGTAAGCACTACTTATGAGCATTGGTATTTGAGGACATTTAGTTTCTGTGGACGGTTTGATCTTAAAAGCCTTTCTCTCTGTTTTTATACTTCAGCTGAAAGAAAAAGCTGCAATGCGTAGCCACCACCAAGGTATGAATATCTTATCTGGAAGAGTAATGTTCTGTTTACCTCATAATATTTGGAACAGTTGCACTGGATTATTTTCACAGTCATGAGATAAATGTGCTGCCTACGTGGCTGTTCATATTTCATATCTGCTGAATGTTTGAACCAGCAGGTCAGAATTTCATCTTCTAAGTACAGTAAAAACTTATTAACTGCTGCGTGTTGTTTCTGCAAACAAAATGTGTGTTATGCTAGCACTCACAAGCTTGTCATGCATCAATGAATATGTTAGTATGAGAGAATATAATAGTGTGTGTTTAATTTTGCCAAAATGTTCAGACAGGAGGATTGGCAGATTGGCAGTCTGGCTGAGCTCCCGGTGAAATATGGAGTTTTGATCAGTGGAGGGAGTATGACAGCTGCGATCAGACAGCACTGAGCTGGATATGACCTCATCACCTATTCAACCTCAGATGAACTAATCAGCAAGTCACTAATCCTCCACAACCACTTGCTCACAAAATATAGTATTCAACTGGAATGGGCTCTAAAAGCATTCCACCCCCTCAATGTTTAGTTTGAAATACATCTATCTTTCATTTCAATATGGAAATCTAACAAAATGAAAATCCATTTCACTAGACAACTGATATAGTACAGTACAGCGCAAACATTTTCAAACCTACATTCAGACTCCTAACAATGTGCATAAGAAAATACATATTCAATATATATTAGCTGTTGTAAACACCCAGTGTTTGACAGGAAGTGCTACATTTTGGTATATGTGAAATAAATAGAAGAAATTCACAGTTGACACAAGCACTGAGAGCTGTGCATGGCTTAACAGACAACCAAAAGATCAACACCCACACCTACACAAACAGTATAAACAGAATCGCAGTGCTGCTCAAATTGTTTGACTCTGCAGCTCTGCGAAATGCAGCCAAAACAATCCCCAGCAACAAATCTAATGCCATGATTTTAAAAAATGTTTACAACTTCAAAACCATAGTTATAATATAAATACTGATATTGGTTGATTGGTGCATTTCTGAGTTGTCCATTCTCCATCATACTTTTGACATCTGCCTCAGCAATACCAAGGGTAGCGCAATGTACAAGAAAACACAGATGTTACACCCAACAGCAAATCAAAGCACCGTTGGAGATAAAATCGACAATTTAAGCAACTAGCCACAACTACAGTGATGAAACAGCCAATAATCATATACAAAACAACAACATTGCCCAGAGCAACAACTAGTATCACGATTTAATGACAATACTGTGTAAGAGAGTATCCGTATAAATGACAGCTATACACTGACATGTCCACTGGATGGCACCAGCAACCAGGAGTAGCTTGTTCCATTTTTATTGTTTTCACACCACAAGTCACAGCAAATCAGCCCAGAGAAAATAAACATGCACATTATGCAACTATATCTATCAAGCTGTCATACTGACTCTAAAGTTAAGGGTGTTCATTGCTGAGAGAGATGCTGTTATTGGCGATATTGCTGGTTTGTTCCACAGCTGACAGGAGGAGAAAAACCGGCTATAAAAACCTGTAATGCAGAAAAAAATTATCCCCCGTAATCCTCTAATTCCTTACAGACCTCTCCGAGTGATGAGCTTCGCACATTTAGCAGATTGACTTCTATTCTAGTGCTCGAGCTCAACAAAGCCTATTACCTTTTTTTATCCATTCGCATACTTTTCAATCACAGCATGATTTCATTCAAGCATTAATGCAGGTGTACCAGGGAGCTCTGCAGGAGAGATGAAGGGCATGTGAATGACACCTGCAGTGCAGCGCTCCCACTGCCAACAACACACAACCAAAGACATGGTATCAATAGAAAATTACATTTCCATGGCATCCAACTTTCACTTTTAATGGCACACCAGCTGACAGCCATACAATATTTGATAGTGGTGTCAGGCAAAATAGATGTGCAAAGGTCCTAAAGCTTTGAGTCACCATGCTTGTAAGTTTCCATGCTGTGCCAATGCTAAGTTTTTAATTTGATGCACTATTTTTAATATCAGAAATAATGAAATTCATCAGAACCTTTCATGCATGTCATGCAACTCCCAAAACATAAAACATTCATGACAAAATTATCAATATTATATGGCTAACGTTGTAGGTGTGCCAACCTATTGCACTGATACAAAATACCAACAAGTTACAGTTTTGCAGCCGAAGTGATGTGCTGAGATTATCTGGTGCATTCACTGGCTGCTGCCACACACAGTACATCCACTGGGTGGCACCACAGGCCGCTGAGAAATAAAAACTCAAAGATCGACTGTACAATGCTGGATCAGTTCATCAGCATCAGTGAGAAATGTGGGCATCCTTACCAAGCCAACTCCTGTTCAGGTACACAGACACAAACACCGGAGGCACCGTGAAGAAGTCCACCACCGAGTTCACCTCCAACCAGAACCACAGCTTGTCATTGGCAGCAATAAACTACAGAAATAAAAGGATTCAGCAACCTTTGGTTATACAATTGACTTGCAAAAGTGCAAAAGCACAAATTTTAGATTTTTTGTGACCCAAACATGACAGAAACCTTGGTTTTACTTACACGGAGGCCGAAGTACAACAGGAAGAACACGTTGAATGCCATGTCAATCTGCAATGTGAAGTCTTGGTAGAAGTTCTGACAGGACTCGATAGGACTGTTAGAGACAGAAACAAAGCATGTTAATGTCCAAGGACAAATGTTGACAGTTAAGAGAGAAAATGAATGCATTGATAAATTGCAACCATATTTCATTAAAAAAGCATAAAAGATGCATTCTTCTTTTCCTGAAAATGCATTTTTGAGATTTCTGAGACAAGAGGAGCATAATTGTTCAAAAAGGTGCAATAGTTGATATTTTCCAATGATTTTTTTCTGTTGAGAAAGGACATGCATTTGTTGTCGTACAAGCAATAACTTGTTGATATACCTGATTAACCCTTAAATAACTGCACAGCAATCTGAAGAATACATTGTATTCCAGGTGCAATATTACAGAATGAAAATGGTGCTGTTTACCTTTTAGGCCTGCATTTCTGATCTTAGATGTTTCAGGTAAACATTAAGTCAAACATGATGGAAATGCAGAGCCAAAGCAGTCGTTTAAGGGTTAAATGCATGCAGGGTTCATGTCTGAAATCAGGCAGCCATAGCAAATGTAGTGAAGTCTCACCCTTAAAAAGCTTGTATCTGGCACTAAGAATTCAAATAAAGAGAAATAATTAACCAAGTAAATGTGAATGTGCGTTAGTATGATGCTGTAAAATGCTGTAAAAATGATCATGACCTGGAAGTTTGGAGAAAAAAAAGACCTCATCAAAATATTATCCACACCTAAAAATGAAACAAGTACATCACTGGACATTAAAAAGTAAATAAAGCGGAGATGAACTGTTAATTAGTGTACAGCTCTAATGTGGAATATATATTCTATCAATATATCATTTTAATGAAAAGCTCAACAAAACTAATAAAAATAAAGCAGAATATTTTCATTGCGTTATCAATAAAAGTCTTCACAATAGAGATGAACTGTTCGCAATCAACAGTTTTGATGTTTAATTTATCCTTCAAGTCATTTTTCAGTCAAATATGCTAAATATTCACCAGTTCCAGCTTCTCAATGTGATGATCTGCTGATATTCTCTGTTTTATATGATTGTAAGTTGACATCTTTGAAATTTGGACTGTTGGTCGAACAAAACAAGAAACTTTGGGCTCTGGGAACTTGGGATTTTTAACTATTTTTACACTTTTATTGTACTGTATATAACAATTCATAGATTAAACATTAAACAATTATCATCATTAAATTCAGATCTAAAGCAGTAGTCTTCAACCTGGGGTCAGGAGTGCTCAGAAGGGTTACATGTATTTAGGGTTTGTCAGATAATTAACAGGATAAGAAAGCAGAAAAAAACATTCTGGTGACACAAAATCTTTGATTGAATTATTTTTTTATATATTTGACTTTAATATTTGTTGTTGTTTTTTGTGAATTATTGGATCATTTTACTTCCTCAGTCACTAAAGTTGTTCTAATAAATTAATCTGAGAAGGAAAACCTACTCTTTGGCCAAGTCTTCACAACTCATGGATATATGTGACTTTTGACAAAGGTCCGCAAATAGCTTAATTTGCTTCATTTTAAGGGGTCACAAGAATTAAAATGTTAGGAATCACTGATTTAAAGCACAGGTTATTATGAATCATGCATTCCCTATGTGTAGTTTTGCTTCTCTGCAGCATGTTGGTGCCATGCAGGTCTTTCACATACAGTGTGGTTGTTTTTTATGCATCTGTGTTAGTCCACTACCTGCATCATGCAGGGTCTCTACATTCACATGCTTCACTAATGCACACCAAATCACTCAATAGCTACACTGTCAGCCTCTGCTGTTTAATACCACTCGGATTAAAGCAAATTGCTTTTGTTATGTAAAAAATCTAAAACTCTGTATTAAAATACTGCCCTCATAGAGTTCATGAGGTGACATGGAAATACCTCTGGGATTATTTTGAACTGAACTGATGCACAGCAGTGACATTAAGTTGATCGTGTGGTTGGGAATGCTGATGGAGAGGTTGGCATGTGACAAGGAACGCTCACTATCACTATCTAACACTCAGTCTAATTAAGGTAGTATTAAAAAAATCCTTCTATGCAGCCAACTCATTTGTATTATTTAAACATTAATACTTATAACACGCATGCATCAAGTTTAAACAAAACTGGGGCTTTTTGTTTCACAGATTTTGACTGAAGATAATTGACTTGGGAAAAGGTGAGGGACTAATAATGGTTCCTCTTGATACCAAAAAATGCTAAGAGCTTTACGGCCACAAAAAATGAAAGATCTTGACTCACTCATTGTTTTTTCCTGTTACAACATGTTACATCCTGTTTATGGAAAAAAAAAAAGAAAAGGTGAAAGTTGCAGAATTTTCAGGTGGCTGTAAGCGCAACCTGTTGTCTCGCTTCAGCATAAGCTATTTTTTAAAGCAATGTTTCGGAACATTTGGCATGCTGTTCATACACTTTCTGGGGTAAAACTACAATTAAGCATTTAACTTGTTTTGATTGTACTCCAATATATGTTGGACTGCTTTCCCCGCCTCTGCTGTATCTATTCAGCTAGTTTGTATGTTTATTTCCTTCACCTTTATTCAACCAAAGGCGTAAATTGTATTTGTGACATCCAACTATCTGGGCTTGTGCCTTAGCCATTTTGTTCTACTCAAAATTGGTAATATAGATAAGGACATTAGAAATGATAAAAGAAACCCTCTTCAGTCATCTCTCTGTCACCTCTAAGAATAGCCCCAACATGTTTGATAGTTCTGCCCTCATTAACTGTAATGACACGTCAGCCTGGCAAAATCCCTGTCATAGCAGGGTGACAGACCATATAGCTGTGGAAGACCTGCAGTGCTAAATAATTGAGTTCCACTAGGCCTGGTTTGGAAAAGGACTAAGCCTGTTATGGAGCACAAACCCTGCATGCCCAGAGTAGCTCTGGTCTATCTCCTCATTCAATTCATGCTAAAATGGGATAGGCTAGCTCACATGTGGAAGGCCATAATGTTTTCTGATGGCACTGCATGTGATTCATATGTTTACAACCTTAAACAAATGCTGCACAAAAGCTGAATCCACTGGGTCACACTGATTACTTTAACTGGCTATCATTTGAAAATGTTAGTGTTAGTTACAGGTGTTAATATAGAGTGTTGGTGCTGATAGTACTTTTGATATTTTACTTTGAGGAATATATTATTACAAAACTATTTTTTGGTCAAATAAGCCAAATGTCTCAAATGCATCAGTTTTAATGTTTTATCACAAGCAGTCACAAAAAAAAAAGAAGCTCTGATAAAACATATTGCATGATACTGTACCTGACCATCACAAAACAGGAGAAAAAAGTTAGCAAGACAAATATCTAAAAAGCTAAAGAGAGCTAAAAGGAGAGTGAATATTAGACTTATATTCACCAGGTGGACTGAAACGAGACGCAAACTAAATGCTAATGTTGCTCTCTGTCTGCTTGATGTTTAAAGAGGCAATAGTTTGCCAATAAGTTATCCGTAACCACATTAAGGAAATCAGATTATATATGCAGGGCTGTTTGTTGCTGTGGAGGTTTTTGTTTTTGTTTTTTTGCTCTCCCAAGTGGCCAAAACCTCAATTAATGCAACATTTAAATCAGGAAATAGCTTGTCAAAGCCAACAAAACAAAGAATCTGACCAAGCAGTCGATGCCAGTATTTTTAATCCTTGAAAGTTTTTGATATTAAGTGTTACAGATACCTTACCGTTGGTCCAGTTTCGACCTTGATGAATAAAAGAACAGCACAGACTTTTCTGTGTTCAACCTGACTCACAAGAGTGGACTACATGGAAACATAGTGGGAAAGGTAAGACATAACTAAACCTTTATGGAATAAAAGTCCCTCTGGGACCAAACCAGCTTCTTCATCTCTGTGGAGCTCTTTTCTTTGAATCTAAGTGGGCCTGCTCTATTGACGTCTCAGTGTGGCTTCAAGCCAGTTCAGCCTGTCCATCATATAACAGCCTCAGTCGCCTCACAGGACTAATTACAGGAAGGGCTGTATCTGTTACAGTCTGCTGCCACTTAGAGGCACGTAAGAGAGCAGCTAACTGGCTGATCTTTGGCTTTAAATAGGCCTATTGGGCTTGTTGGGTTTACAGGTAGGGTAAAGAAAATCCTGTTTGAATAATGAAAAAGACCTGGATAAGTCTGAATAAAACTGGGACAAAAGAGTAAAGTGTGATGAATATGACTATCAAAGTCAAACAGATGTTGCTGCACCATTCCTCACTGTGTTTAACACAATCACTTTCTTCTGCGTGAAAAGGTTAAAGAGAGAGGTCGAAGGTCATTCTTCGTCACGTGAAAAGGTATCGGGCACCACTAAGAGCAAGTCCTGAGAACAGGAGGCCACAGATGGCATTGGTGAGGATGTAACTCTACCTGAGCTTGTTCAGATAATGAAATGAGATCATGCTCGCAAACCACATCAGAGTAGGCCAGGCCCTCTGCTGTATGCAGCCTTATGAAAACAAATAACCTCAATGCCTGCCTCCAGGAACATGAGCCAGATTACATGAGTTTACCGCCCATTTTCTCTTCCCTGCCTTAAAATTACTCCCAGCGGGGACTCCTTTTAGGCTTGATAAAAGCTTTTATCCTGGTGTATTTTGCTCTATGTCTTAATGGCATGTCCTGTACAAACATGACTGGGCTGCAGTAACAGTATACTGTCGCACGCGGAGCTAAAAGGGTCTTCCGCTTCCTCTAGCTTGATGAGCGATGGTGATTGTTCTAACCAGGAACTTTGGTCCTTTCCTGCCTGTTTGAGAGACTGATCCTTTCATTACGGAGATTAAGCAAATTTCATCTGTGAGCACTGGCTGTTCGTCCACAGAGATTGCAAGTAAGCCCAGTGCAGTTACCTGGAAGGGGATTGGATAAAAACAACTCAAATACCATATACAGAGCACAATGCACTCAATGTTATTAAAGCTCGTAATATGCACTATATGAGGATTTGTGTGGCTGTATAAAAAGGGATTATAGCCGAAGTCTCTGAGGCTAATCTATATCATGAATGTATTTAATACATACAATTTTCCAATGGTCTCTTATACCCTCTTGTCTTAAGCAAAAAGCATTACGTTATAGTTGTTTTAGTGATTTAGACTGCTAAATTACCATAGAATATACAGTATAATTAATAAATTTACAGGTGCAGCAGGCCTGAACACCTTATAAACACAGACTCAAAGCCACCTCTCAGTTTCCTGGTCTTTCAGTGTTAACAAGCTTTTTGAATAACAGCCCACACTGTTTTTCATGCATCTATCTTCAGACCTGTTCTGATTGGTTTCGTTGCTACAAGGCTACATTCCCAAGATGAAAGTACTAACATTTACATAGCTGTTTCTAAAGAGTACATCTGACCTCATGGTCAAAAAAAGTGCAGCATGAGAGCAAAGTTTCCAAACTGAACTCTTACGAAATGATAAAAAATAGTCTAGCTGCTTTTCTAAATGTTGTAGGATTCATTCATGACAGAGTAGCCTCCTGTGATCAAAGGTGGTAAAAATAAGATTAAACTCAAAAGTTAAAAGAAATACTTACTCAGAAGAATCTATGAAGTATATTACAAGGGCTCCAATGCTGAGAGCAAATACGAGCACCACCTGAAAAAGAAGAGATAAAGACCATTTTACTCAAGTTATCATATAATATAGTAATATTACCATATTATTTCCATCCAAAATACTTTGACAAAAAAAACAGATAAGAACAAGACAGTAGTTATTTTATTTAATCCTCAATTGCTTTGCACTGTTTATGCTCTCTATACAAAAACCTATTTGGCAGGAAACACAAATCCATTGTAATACTTTAAATGGTTTAGATCCCTTAAATCACATTAAATATGGAGGTGCTTACAAAAACATATTGCTACAACTTTTGAAAGTGCTTTCCTAGGACCATAAAATACAATATTAACAGATTAAATTAAAAGTAAAAACTCAAGGACATCAAATATACAAAGAATATAAAAATAAAAAGTGCCTTACATATTGTCTGTGTGTATATAATGTTTTGAAACTCATTATTAATTGATCTTTTATTCTAAAACTGTTGATTTATTTTCTCAGAAGCATAAACTAGATAACATTGAACTCAATGTGAGCAGAGGAGCAAATGTAATGAAATTCTTGAAATGTGTTTCAAGGTTTGTAGCAAATGTATAATTCCTATTAATGAGCATCGACAGACCGTGACTCATCTCGTCAGCCTGTTATAATTGTGTTATATAAACCAAACAGAAAGAGTCACAGTTTGGAACAGCAGTGTCAAAAACACACTCATCAGTTACTGTATATGCAACAGTGTAAATAAATACACAAGAGCTCAGCTCATCATGTAAATTGGCAGCGGAAGAGTGGGCGAGGTGACAGAATGTGGCTTCAGCTTTCACAGACACAAACAAGGAAGGATACAACAGAGCCTGAAGCTTTGGTAGCCACAGTAGAGAGCAGCATGATAATGAAACCGGGGCATCACTTTTATTCTGTCACTCTGTCTTTCTGTATGGGGGCGGGGGGGTGCTGCAGGATAAACCAAAGCCTGCAGTGAGTCGATGGACTTTAAGAGCCAGCTGGGAGGCAGGTTGCATAAACATAAGATCCAGGAGTGTTAACGAACAAAGCAAGTTGACAGGTGACAGCTTTGACACTGATAGAGCTTAGGTGAAACCTACAGCATCAACTGTTAAATACAGATGGTTAAATTAGGAATAAACACAACATCAATCAGCATATCCAGACAGTCCGAGGTGACCACTTCCTCAGATTGGTTCGATGCTGCTGTCACTGAGAATCACACAGTAAAGTTTAAAAGTGACTGCTGTCATGTTGTGTTTGTCCAACCAGAGAAGAAGGTAGAAGATTATCAGTAATGGAGGGCAGGGGACAAAATCTCTGTTACCTTTTTTATAAAGTAGGCTAAAAAGCAACTAAACCGCAATACACTTCACAAGTTAATTTATACATTTTAAAATTCACTGTGCATCCGTTACAAAATACATCTTTTCTACCATTTGGGTCAGACATGACCTAGATTTTAAATCTTTTAAAACTTCTTAAATGTACACTAACATACCAGATTTTTAGGAGTCAAAAAGCACAACATCTCAATAAACAAAAACAAAATGTCCTAATTTATCCTTTTAAAAGCTGGCGCTAATGTAGATTGGACACAGATAAGAACAGAGGGGTTCCTGTGAGACAGCAGAACAAATGTTTTACATATTGAAACACATTGTGACCCTACCTGGCTTTCATCTATTTAGAGATGACACAATGGCTATCCTGAACAAGAAACCAATGGGCATCCATAATGAATGAGCTCAGCCTAATTCATTTCCATGAAGTGAAATTGTATTGTCAACCTGCAACCACTGATGGCTCTGTAATGACAAAAAGCATCCACATGCATTTTTAATACACTCTTTCTCTTTGAAAGCCAGGAAATCTCTTTATGCCTCTGAACATCCCAGTTTAGAAACTGAAGGCAATGTTGGTGCAACCCTAGAAATGCTAATGCCACCGGTGGAGGGAAGATTCAGTGATGGCAGTAAATAAAACACACAGGTTGCAAAACGTAGGGGGCACTCATGACTGGGTCTGTCAATGAGGTGACAGCAGAAGGTGCCAGTGTTCATCATTTATCTCTGTCACTGGATAATGAGGCATCAACATCTGTATTTTCAGCCTTTCCAACTCCAGCCATTTGCTGGCAGATGGCTCCACCCACAAGGGGGCACAATAAGCTGGGAATCAGACAGAACTGACCACGGCAGGAGTCCCTATACATGATGACACAGAGAGCTGCCAAGACTATTTGCATGTATTCTTTCCAACATACTTTTAATGTTCACCTAATTGTACTCCCAGGTACAAAACGAGAGAGAAAACACATTGCAAGAAAAAATGTCAAATATTAAATATGTATGTTTTATTAATGAAACCGTGAGGGATTAGTGTTTTTAAGCAAGCCAAAGTCAAGTGACTCGTCTGTTATGGTAATCTTGAGTCAAGACACAAGTTGTTTAAGACAACATCTTAAGTCTCTGGTTTGTCACAACAAGTCCCAACACAAAGTAAATTCAAATTTGTTAAAGCAGGTCTGAAGTAATTTAAGACCAATCCAGGTCAAGTCTAAGTAAGTAAGTCTTGAGTCAAGTCATTGATTTATTTGCTTTCCAACTACAGTGTTTTTTACATAGCAGTCATTTAAATGTATAGGCTTAGAAAATAAATATTCAAGCTTCATGCAAGGCCTGTCTGTCACTGTTTGATTTCATCTTTGCTGTTATTGAGGACAAAGCTTTAGGTTGAATTGAGGTTCAGAGAGTGTTGTATGTTGTACAGATAATAAATCCCTTAAGTAAGTGACAACGTCTTGAACACAAACAGCAGGAAATGTAGGAAAATTAAGCTGGTTGGAAAAAGGTTTTTTTTAGACATCGTCAAGTCCAATTGTGCTGTGTCAAAAGGACATTGGTCAAAACTTTCAGAACAGATTATAATATCAACACTGATTCTATCTCTGCAGAAAGCACCACCATATCTCTTCCATTCAGATGTCAACCTGCAAATATCAGAGAACCCACTCATGCTCCTCTAGTCTTCCTGGAGTGTGACTCACCATCAACTAGCATGAATAACCTGCTTTTTTAAAGAAAAGCAAAGAAAGCTCAGAATGATGTCAGCCTCACTGATATTTCAGTTTTATGTATTAAATTATTTTTGGTGGGGAAAAGACAGAGGTTAAAATAAAACAATAGGAGATGATAACCCAAAGATACTTTTAGTACTTTATAGTTATAAACCTCAAGATTTCAGTCCTGGTAAATGCAAGCGTGGTTTCATACTACAGGTCCCTGAGTTTTGGAGGTAGCAAGCACTCCTTAAACAGCTACTTTGACAGGAATTCAACAGAGGAGCAACTGTTGTATCTGTTTACAGCACAGCCAAACACCGTCATGTTGTTTTTATAAAGAAGCAAGTGAATCATTTTCCTTAACAAGTCAGGAGTACAGCTGTTAAGCTACAACATTTTTTATTTTGTGCGTCAGTCACCAGCAGCCCATGCCAAGGACAAGAGGCGAGACAATCCAAAACAACAGATAAGACAGCTTTCTGGAGAAGAATTGCTACCGCCTGAGATAAGGACTGACCATGAAACACACAAGGAGTCTCCCCCAGCCCCAACAGCCCAACATGAGGAGTCTCCCCCAGCCCCAACCGCCCAACATGAGGAGTCTCCCCCAGCCCCAACAGCCCAACATGAGGAGTCTCCCCCAGCCCCAACCGCCCAACATGAGGAGTCTCCCCCAGCCCCAACCGCCCAACATGAGGAGTCTCCCCCAGCCCCAACAGCCCAACATGAGGAGTCTCCCCCAGCCCCAACAGTCCAACATGAGGAGTCTTCCCCAGCCCCAACAGCCCAACAGGAGGAGTCTTCCCCAGCCCCAACAGCCCAACATGAGGAGTCTCCCCCAGCCCCAACAGCCCAACAGGAGGAGTCTCCCCCAGCCCCAACAGCCCAACAAGTGGAGTCTCCCCTAGCCCCACCAGGAGACTCCCAACTTTCACCCACCAGGACCCCATCCAGCCTTTCATTCTCTCCACTCAGTCCGGACTCCCCACTTCTGGGTTTCACCGACAGGATAAATGACCTTGTCACGGCAGGAATCCAACTCACACCACGCCCAAATCCCCTTTTTTCTCCCTTCAACCTCCCTCCTCGTCCAGCCCCTCGCATTACACCACGCTGGAAAACACCATCACCCAAAAGTCACCGAGCCCCCCCACCTCCTTTGAATCATATCATCTGTGAGTCTGACTGATATGTGCCGGGTCCAGGCTGCAATACTGATACCGATAATGTTCTCCCCCAGGAAAAGTCAGGGCCCTATGGAGTTCAGGTAGCCTTCTCAATCCCTGTGATGACAGGTAACAGAAGAATAGTTAAACTGGTGAGAAATAAAAAGGGTTCAATTAAATCTGGCAATTTATTAAGTATAGCATGTCAACCTCGAAACATACCAGTGTCTCCTGCTATCTCCACATGATTAGCTCTACTCAATATCAGATCACTAGTCAACAAATCACTGTTAGTTAATGACGTCATTATGACCTATGATCTAGATTTTTTACTTCTTAGTGAAACATGGCTGACTGAATCTAGCTGTTGTGCTATTCTCAATGAGGCAGCACCAACAAATTTTAGTTTTATGAACAAGTGCCGAACTGGTAAGAAAGGCGGTGGAGTTGCTGCCATCTTTAAATCTGTATTTCAATGCAGGGAAATTACATTAGGTGATTTTAGCTCTTTTGAATATCTATGTTTTTTATTAAAAGGTGATCCAAAAGTTCTTTTTTTAATCATTTATAGACCTCCATCCAAAAGTTCTTTTTTTAATCATTTATAGACCTCCAAGACACTCAGGAAAATTCATTGATGAGTTTGCTGAACTGCTGTCAGTTATCTGCACTGACTACAACTTTTTTATCATAACAGGGGATTTTAACATTCACGTAGACAATAACATGGACAGTAATGCCAAAGAACTCTCTGCTCTACTTGACACTTTTGGCCTCTTGCAACATGTGAAAGGGCCCACACACACTCGAGGCCACACTCTGGATCTGGTTATCTCTAAAGGTGTTGACATTTCTTCTGTTGATGTTAAGGACTTGGCTCTTTCTGATCATTTCTGTGTGTTCTTTGACTTACAGATCATTCCAAATGTTCAGTTAACCTCTGTGTCTGTTAGGAGAAGGTACATAAATGAGAATACCAGTGCAAAGTTTATGGAGGCTATAGCTATGTCACCAACTGTGAGTGCAGAGTCAGTAGATGAACTCCTGGATAATTTTAACTGGAAAATCTCAAATGTCATGGATGCTGTTGCACCTATTAAAACTAAAACTAAGACGACCTTGATCAGAAAGAAAACACAGTGGAGGAACACTATGATGGTAAAGGCTTTGAAAACAGAATGCAGAAAAGCAGAGCGTAAGTGGAGAAAAAGTAAACTTCAAATTCACCTTGACCTTTACAAACAAAGTCTTTGTCATTTTAACTATGAGTTACTCAAAGCTAGACAGCGACACTTTTCTGAAATTATTAATAAGAACATCAACAACACTCGCACTCTGTTTGCTATGGTTGATAAGCTTACAAACCCCCCTAAACAGATAGCTCCAGAACTCCTTTTCGCAGATAAATGCAATGAATTTGCTTGCTTTTTCAGTGAAAAAATCCAGTCCGTAAGGTTAAATATCAACACAAATCAACAAAACAATAAAAAGACGCAATCCCTAAGACCTCCCAGGAATAACTCAACTGCGATGTCAGAATTTAAAACAGTTGACCAAAAAACCATAGAGGAAACAGTTCAGCATCTAAAACCATCAACATGCTGTCTTGACACAATGCCATCAGACTTTTTTAAAACTATTGTGAACTCTGTCCAAACAGATTTGCGACAAATAATAAATAGCTCACTTCAATCAGGCACGTTTCCTAAACCCCTAAAAGTAGCTGCCATTAAGCCACTCTTAAAAAAGAGAACGCTGGATGCTTCCATGTTAACCAACTACAGACCTATCTCAAATCTTCCTTTTATAGCCAAGATCATTGAGAAAGTGGTTTTTAATCAACTCAGCAATTTCTTGAACTCCAGTGGCCTTTTTGACAAATTTCAATCAGGCTTCCGACCACATCACAGTACAGAAACAGCTCTTAATAGAGTGTTAAATGACATAAGGTTAAACACTGACTCAGGCAAGGTGTCAGTTCTGGTCCTGTTGGATCTCAGTGCTGCGTTTGACACTGTGGATCACAGTATACTGTTGAACAGGTTGGAAACTTGGGCAGGACTCAGCGGAACAGTCCTAGAATGGTTCAGGTCCTACTTGGAGGAGCGGAGTTATTTTGTGACCATTGGAAGTTATGAATCCGATCGAGTGGCTATGACATGTGGAGTTCCTCAGGGGTCGGTTCTTGGACCCCTTCTGTTCAGTCTATATATGCTGCCTTTGGGTCAAATTCTGCAGAACTCTAATGTAGACTATCACAGTTATGCAGATGACACGCAGATATACCTAGCACTGTCTCCGGGTGACTACAGTCCAATACAGTCATTGTGTCACTGTTTAGAGCAAGTAACAAATTGGATGAACCAAAATTTCCTTCAATTAAATCAGGACAAAACTGAGGTAATTGTTTTTGGCAATAAAGAGAAGAGGATTGCTGTCAGTAAACATCTCGAGTCACTCTCTCTAAAAACTAGCGACCAAGTCCGAAACCTTGGCGTGCTGATAGACTCAGATCAGACCTTCAGCAGTCATATCAAATAATCACCAAAACCAAAGCTTAAGAACATATCCAGAGTGAAGGGTTTTATGTCCCAAACAGACCCGGAGAAGTTGATTCATGCTTTCATCTCCAGTAGACTAGACTACTGTAACGGTCTTCTGACTGGACTCCCACAAAAAAGCATTAAACAACTGCAGCTCATTCAGAACGCTGCAGCCCGAGTTTTGACCAGAACAAAGAGATCAGAGCACATTACTCCAGTTCTAAAGTCTTTACACTGGCTCCCAGTCAGCTATAGAATAGATTTTAAAGTTCTGCTACTGGTCTACAAATCACTGAATGGTTTAGGTCCAGAATACATGAATGACATGTTAGTAGAATATAAACCCAGTAGAGCTCTGAGATCTACTGACTCAGGTCAGATAGTGGAGCCCAGAGTTCAGACTAAACATGGTGAAGCAGCTTTTAGCTGTTATGCTGCACACAACTGGAACAAACTACCAGCAGAACTGAAATCAGCCCCAACTGTGAATATTTTTAAATCCAGGTTAAAAACACTTCTCTTCTCCTGTGCTTATGATTGAGCTCTTTCAAAGCACTTTAAATTGTAATCTTTCATTTGCACTCTATGTCCTTTTAATGATTTTAAAGCAAATCATTATTTTATGCTGCAATCTTATTTTTAATGCTCTATTATAGTATTTTATTTCTCTCTCTTTCTATGTTTCTGTACTTTGTTTTTATTATTAGTGTGTGTGTGTGTGTGTGGGGGGGGGGGGGGGGGGGTATGTACGTGTGTACTATGATTGGGTTGTATTTTTATTTCTCAAATTCCATGTTTTTTTTTTTTAATTTTCTGTTGAATGTTTGTTTTATGTAAAGCACATTGAGTTGCCACTGTGTATGAAATGCGCTATATAAATAAAACTGCCTTGCCTTGCCTTGCCTTGCCTTGCCAGATTTCATACTACATATGATACAGGTGGTTTTAAATCAGGCTGTGGTAAGGGGGTGATTAATTTGAATTTCAGTTTAATTTGCATTAACAAAAACTTAATACAGCTCTGATACAATGTGAAGATAGGGAACAGTGAACAGTGAGGCTGTTTATATCAATGAGATAAAACTACAAACAGTAAGTCTGGATTACATGCATCGTTTTGTGGAGGAAGGCAATTTGAATCCAGCACAGTAAAGGCGGACCACACCACTAATAAAAACAATTCCTATATAAAAGGGTAATTACAAAATGTAAATACATTTAATGGTTATAGCAGATAGCAAAATGCTGACCAAACATAGTGGTCATTAAATAGGGGTTTCATTTAATAAAATCTTAAGGATGTTTAGTTTTAGTTTTTGTTGATATATGCAGTGGTGGCCCTGAGTCTGATTAAGATTCAGGTAAGGTAAAAAATCTTGTTTCACAAATTCTGCAGTGGGAGGTCACATTACACTGTGAGCTGCTACGGCATCTAAAAACAGGATTCAGAAGAACCACGGGTCAGTTTGTTCCATATTCTCTTAAACCCTTCAGTCACTGTGGGATCAAAGCTCTCATTGGTGGGATGCCAGAGATTTGTGTGTGCAGCCGACTGACCGTCTTTGTTGAGGTAAACTCATCTGGTCTGGGCTGACTCCATTTTCCTACATGTCACATCCAGTTCGTGAGTCTCTTACTTTAACTGTGTGCAACTTAATGGGCACTGGGGCATAAGGCCCTGACCTGGTGTTCCTTATGGGTGACTGTCCGGCCTACAGCAGCTTCCCCAGGAGCACAGTGCTGCCGTCCAAAATAAAATGACCTAAGGACTATCCTGGTGAATTTCAGCCAGCCCATATGTCAGCCCTCAAATGCCACATTGATTAATAAGGCATCTTGGACATAATAGCACACACACACACACACACACACACACACACACACACACACACACACACACACACACACACACACACACACACACACACACACACACACACACACACACATAAACATAACCTCACAATAGAGGAGAAAATCAATGTCCCTTCCTTTAGCTGAATAGTGCAATTACAGACAGTGATAACAACTGCAACAAAACTGAATATTTCTTCTTTAGAGTTCCTTTTCACAACCAAAAAAAGTCATTAAAAATTCGAGCAGCTCAGAACCCAGCTCAAAATTTCCTCAGTTTCAATCAATAGGATCTTCACTGGTATGAAAATTGATTTTATTTTTTTTCAGGTCATGAATTTTATGTATCAAATGTAAGAAAGTTCTAGTCAAAATCCATGTTTCTCTCCATGAAAAACTACTGTACAGCATTGTGAAATCTGTAAATCACAATATTCTATTCCAAATAATTAGTTTCAATGCTCATGCACTTGCATTAGGTTTACTAAGCTGCTGTAAATGTTTGTGTGATGGGCCTTGAATTGTTGGAGACACATTTCGGTCATTTTGACTGTCCTCACTAACTAGACTTTGTTTACAGTGCTGCTGCTCAGTCTGTCCTTTCGCCAGGGGTGATAACAGTAAATTAACGTGTTTACGACAACAGCCATAAATGTGATGGACCACATCCTTGACAAACACAGACACTTCATGAACATTTGAGACATTTACAGCATCATTACTGTTGAACTCCTGCTCCTTTGCAGCTGACAGGACATGCTACAGGATATGTGTGACATGTGATGCAACGTCAGCTCTACTATCCCAAGCTATTGATGTTGCTGGTTTCATGCTGACAGTGTGGGAGAGAAGTATTGGTTGTTAAATCACCGTGATAAATGATGACCACTCACCTCGTTATGACCTTTTGATCCTTTGAGGCTCTCAGATATTTATTTGGAGCACTTCAAGTACACAAAGAACCTCAAATAGGGCTACACAATAATGGCCAAAATGATAATCCTGATTATATTGCTTTGAGTATTGAGTTGATGATTATCAATCAAAATGATTAGTCTTTGCTGATTAGGTTAAACAATCACTTAATGGTCCTTTTGTGAATGAACATTGAGGTTATTTCAAATGGCAGCACAATCTTTAAGCTGTACTAATCAATTTTTTATATTAACAATAGATGAAATGGCCTTGTGGACTGTGAAAGTTGTCGCTTGTAGTGATGAGCCCACAGAAATTATCACCCAACTAAGGAGTTCCCCTCAGCTCTACAGGCTATTTTTAAGTGTCTTTCAGTTCATTCAGTCTTACCTCTCTTAATAAATTTGTTTTAAGCTGCAAATAAAAATGTGTCAGTTTAGTGATAGAAATAGATTTATTGCAATTTAGTTGGACATACACTGTAGGTGGTAGCATTGTCCCAGCAGTTTTGACCACGCAGGCATACTGCGTAAAAAAAAAAACTACCTACTGTCCTTTGTTACATTTATCTTAATCAACCAAGCTGTATTTATGCCTTTATTTATTTATTTATTTATTAATAGTCAACAGATAGTCTTTTCAGAAGACATCTTAAAGGCACAGTTTGTACCACTAATGTAAAGAACAAAAACAATCAAAAATTCAAAACACAGGCTTTAAGATGTGCTGTGACTCCCAGACTGACTGAAAGGACTTAAACTATAATATAATATAGGTAAACTGACAATAGAGAACAGTCAACCTGAGTCATATATGTGACACAGCAGCAAAACTGGCCTAAAAATGAACAAACAAAATCTTATTTTTAATCAGTAAGTCAGACAGATTGGGCCTTTAAGAGAGCTTAGACCTGTATTCACTGGCTGTGTCTGGGTGTGACCCATGCTCGTGGTGACAGGCAGAAACACAACATGCATACTAATAGGGTCTTGGATGGTTCTCCTGAAGCCTGCCACCCTCCTCAAGCATGATCTTAATATAACCTAGCCAGCATGTGTTTCATAAACAGTCTACAGCCTCTTTTGCCTGAATGAAGATATAATCATTTAACTGTCCAAATCACAGCATGGAACAGGAGCTGTTCTGTGTTTTGTGCAACTTGGATGTGGCTTGACAAGGTCAAGGCCATGGAAGATAGACAAACATTTATATTTACGTAAAATCTCGAAAATAAGTTGATCATCAAGCAGTCCAGGCCATTACAAATGAATTCATTTTGTGTGCGAGAGGTTGAGAACAAATGTATTTTTTCTCAAAAAAAAACCTCATGTAAAAACACTAATGGAGCACTTGGAGTTTAAAGCTGAACCCACAGAGAAATATCACCTAACTGCAGTTCCGCTTAACTCCACAAAGAGCATTTTAGCACCTTTCAGCTCATTGTTTTATTTTTTACAGCCTGCTATTAAATGACAGAGAGACAAAGTTAGCGACTGGTTAGTGGCTAGTGAGCATGGTGAACCATAGCAGCTAAATAGAAGGATATTTCCCTTTGGAGTTAAGGTGTCCAGAAACACAACTCCAAATACAAATGTTGCTCCATGTCTGCTGTATGTGTTAAAGATGACTATTAGCTAACGTGTTTGCTGTTACAACTTTATAAGGCAATAATATACTGTTATAGTATATTTTGCTGCTGCCAAGTAGCCAAAGCAGATCTAGCACCACTTTTTAGATTTGTCACTTGCAATTATATTTACAACTGCCTCACCATAGCTGCTGTTGATGGTTATATGTTGCACATAAGTGATTGACAGCCGTAACATTTCCAAATAAAGGCAAGAGGTCTCTTGCTGTTAAAAAAAAGCTCACTGTGTGACTAGGGAGGGGAAAGCAACAAGGTACTTTTTCAGTGTTCAGTCTAAACACCAATATACTGTTTAACAGTGTTGTGTGCTTCATATTGTATTTAAACAAAAAAATGACCATTATTTTATTTATAGCATATTAGACATTAGTCATATTTTTATGACTCAAATTTCTTTGAGAGAGGAGTGAAGGAAAAATTAGGCCTAGATGGGTTGTGTTCTTCAGATTTACACTATCAGAGTAGAAAGCTTCATTCACTGGACTGTATTGAGATATAAGATTGTGTCAGATGTAATTGAAAACCTAAACCTCACCTTGGCAGAAACTGTGACTGTTCTCATCATCAGACAAGATAACAATCAGATTGCATAATGAGCCGCAGTCACTGACGACAGCAGCGGAAGGATGATGAATATTATACAATACGCAGACGTGTGTGTGGTAAGAAATTAGCTCATCATGTGTCATTGTGATAATGCCCAAGCTGTTTTGTCAATCTCGTGATTCATAACTGTGGTGAAGCTGGAGGACAGAGAGCTGGTGGGACTTCAATGTGTCTGTGTACTGCTGTGCAATCAGTGACCCTTGCCAAAGCCCTTCCTTCACCCTCTGGACTGGTTTATGAGGGACATTAGACTGATCAGTTGCAGAAGAGACACAATAACAGTGTGAAAAAAGGTGTCTGTCACATAAAGCCTCCAGGGCATTAAGTCAGAAAACAAAGTCATTAAAGATTTTACTGCCTTTGTAAGCCATTTTTGAAGCATGGGTTGAAGGATAGCATTGTTGAGTGGTTGGTCCCCCACTTGGGTCTAAATTTAAATCTTAAAAGTTATCTCAAGGCACTTTTTACATTGAGCAGGTCTAGACCATACTTGAGACCAGACATTCCCCAAACTAGCAAATAAATTGCCACTAAATTTTGTACAGACATTCTTGATCCCCAGAGGATCAAATAACTTTGGTGAAACCCTTTTACTTTTACTCCAGCACCACCATGAAGGTGACATTTTTGGTATTGAGAGAAATGTCTCAACAACTGATTGGATGGATTGCCATGACATATGGTGCAGACATTCATGTCCCACTACGGATGAATTTTAATAAATGTGGTGATCCTTCAATTTATTGTAATTTGTCCACTGTTTTGGTTCTTGATGAAATACCTTCAAAAACATTCATATCAGTTTCACTTTTGCACCTAATGCTAACAACGAAATGCTAACATGTAGGGCTGCGACTGATTATTAATCAATCTGTCTTTTGTAACAGGCTATGTACCACAAATCTTTAAAGTAGCTGTGGACCTATATCTGACCTTCCCTTCCTCTCTCAGAGAACATCATAGCACAGTACTGTTGAAAGTTACAAATGACCTAATTGCATCGGACAAAGGACTTGTCTCTGTACTAGTCTTGTTAGATCTAAGTGTTGCATTTGACACCATTGACCATCACATCCTATTACAGAGACAACATTTAATTGACATTAAAGGAACTGCATTAAGCTGTTTTAAGTCCTATTTATCAGATTGATTTCAGTTTGTACACATTAACAATGAGTCCTCAATGTACACAAAAGTTTGACACAGAGTTCCACAAGGTTCTGTGCTTGGACCAATACTATTCACAATATGCTTCCTCTAGGTAATATTATTAGGAAAGACTCCATAAACGTTCTTTGTTATGATGATACCCAATTATATTCATCAATGAATCCAGATGAAACTAATCAGTTAACTAAACTTCAAGCATGCCTTAAGGACATAAAAACCTGGTTGACGCGCAATTATCTGCCCTTAAGCTAAAAAAAATAAAGTTATTTTGCCTGGCCCTTACCCTAAGCCTAACCTTAGAAACACTATCTAATGATATAGCTACTCTGGATTTTTCATTACCCTGGCCTCCAACACCACCGTAAGGAATCTTGTGTTTGATCAGGATGTGTCCTTTACACCCACATCAAGCAAATTTCAAGAACACCCTGTCTAAAAAAGAAAAGCTAGTCCACACTTTTCTTTCTTCAATGCTAAATTGTTTCCTTGTTATCAGGCTGTCCCAAAAAGCCTCGTCAGACTCTCCAGCTGGTCCAGAACGCTGCTGGGTATGTACTGAGGAGAGCTTGAATTATTATTATGTATTTATGTATTATTATTCTCTCTCTCTCATTCATTCATTTCAACTGGTCGAGTCAGATGGCTGCCCAACGAGAGCTCAGTTCTGCTCGAGGTTTCTTCCCGTTAAAAGAGAGTTTTTCCTTGTCACTGTTGCAAAGTGCTCTCATAGAGGAATGCTGGGTCTCTCTAAATCATATTGTAAAGAGTATGGTTTAAACCCATCTAGGCACTTTATACATAAAATTGACTTGACTGGAATCTTTAGTGCCAAAACTGCTTATCCCTTTTTCCTTTTTGATGCCCTGACATGCTTGTGCTCAGTTTCTCATTTCCATTTTAGTGTTGTTCAAGAAACACAAATTAAAGAAGGTGATTTAGAGCAAGGACATGTATAGGCCCTAAATATCTTATAACCACATGCTGCCACAATAAAATAAATTGAATTAAATTAAACAAATAACACTGAGATTGTACTGAAGGTGAGTGTTAGTTTTAAGAACAAACCACAAACACACCCCGAAACCCCAGTGAATTCTTTCTTTCATTAAGACCAATTAAGAGAATGAAGGTGAAGGAGAGTAAAAGGGGCATATTTAACGTATACAATTATTTGCCTTAAAAAATATTACATCATTCAAGGCAATGCTTCACAGATAATCTCTAGTAATAGACCCACATTTGGACAGGAAAACCCAGGAGACTCACATAACTCGTGTTTTATTGATCAATTATTGAATTATATATTGGCCTACATTGTACAAGGGCAGATATTAGAATATAACATGTGATTTGAATACTAATCTTAAAACTTTCCCAAACTGGGGAATTTTTTTTGTCAGTTTGAGTACTTTTCCTGGGAACCCTTGAAGACACCAGCAGGGCTATGGAGACCCCAATTTAAAAACTGTTATGCTTGTTTTATGCATGATCTACAGTTCTGAAGTGGTTGGATCCAGCTTGAATGTCATATTCAGGCTTCAAATGCATCATTCAGCATATTTCCCATGATAACGGTAGAGTATCCTATGAAGGACTCCATCAGAAATTTTTTTTCTTTTATGCCTGTGACTTTCACACATGAGATCTAAACCGGTGGGTTTAAGGGATTTCTCTCTCATCCTGTCAATAAAAGCAGATTATTTCCTTTGTCTTCTAGGCTTCCGTGGAGCTTCATGCAGCTGCTTCCACATCATTAGGGATCACCACCAGCATTACAACGGCTCCAGACGGATAGACCTGCTATTCAGAAATAATGTCATCATTCCCAAATCTGGATGCATCCACCTACACAGGGAACCAGCAAACGAGAAAACAGCAGAGTTTTCCAGGCAGTCTACCACAGATTCTGGGCAGCTACAGCAATCTACTACTGATTGTTTTTGTATGTACACAAAGCACATAACACGGTGAGTAGATACTGATCATCTCACATGAGTATCCTGTGTTTTACATCAGTACGAACTAAGGGCTTGATCACACCAGCATTTATAACAGCAAACAGAAATCTGTTGATTTAATTGGAATTGTTGTAATAAGTGGATTCACTCAGGGTGGGATCTATTCAAACTGAGCTTTTGTAGAAAATTCAACACGAGCGAATTTGTTTTGACGATCAACTACAAGTGATTCTGACAGTGATGATCTTTGAGAGGATGTAGAGTCCAGAATGGAGGAAGCTCTGTCACACCATTTGGCTTTATATACAGCCTGCCTCTGCCAAATGAGAGGCAAAGCCAGTAGAGCTCTCCTCTTCATAACCATTTTCTAACAAACAAAATTATAGCCACAACCAACTGTAGCACAACCCCTAAGTAATTTGATTTTCTGTTTTCTGATTACGGAGTTCTGACCCCAAAATAAATATCCTCATAAAAATGCTTATATACAACACGAACATTTACGAAAGAAATAACTCTTCATTTACAATAGATGCACCTATTAATTCCCCTATTAAGTTGTTTTTGAAATCTTAATATTTAATGGAAGGCTATTGTCATAGCTCCTACATTATTTAGGCACACCCTCCTGGTGTTACAGGAGAATCCTCACGAGTCTTCATACCTATTAAACAAGGTATGCTGTTTATTATTTTAAACATCTCCCTCATGGCTTAAAGAAATGAACAGTGAATGTTACGAGGAGTCAACATCATGAATGACTCTCTCCAGTGTGGGTGTTTTTCTACCACGGACCTTTCTGCTATTTACTTCAACTGTGAATTCAACTGCGCTGGATGAGGTGACATATGTACAGGCGAACATAGCAATACACAAGTTACATATAAATTGCATACTAGAGCACAAAGAAAATTGTGCAACTTTATTAGTGTTAAGTTTTTTGTTATTATGCCCTGACTTGTTATACATCCCCTGAGTTACACGTTTAAAATAAACAATTACTGTGTGCCTGTGCACAAACTTTGAACATTGTTTTTGGTCTGGTAGCTCATTAGGAGTTTTCATCCATGCTAGGAGACAGAGAACCTGCCTGGAGATGCTGCAAAGCATTGCAATGTTGCTACATTCAGCTGCAATTTGCAGAGGGACTGGGAACAGACAATTTAACAGGAGCTCTCGCTGACGTCAGTAAGAGACAACTAATGTAGTACAAGAGGGACTTAGACCAAGCCAGTATGGAAAATTTAGGTCTTAGGTGCATACTTTATCATACACAACATACGTGCTCTTTTTTTCCAAGGATCTATCCCAAACTATGCATATAATGTCAATTTGAGTTAGCTTTTTGCACATTTCCTTCATAGAATAAATCCAAAGTGCTATATAACCAAGAAAGCAGTCATTTGTATTTGTTATCATATGAGACTTATGTATGTTGATCATTATTCACACTGTTTAGCAAACACCCGCCTGTGTTGAAAACAAAATAACCAGTGAACTTTCCCAACAGCTGCTGTCCAAATTATAGTATGTGGCAGCCTGATGCACAAATATTTATGATTTGATATAAATAATCCATTCTCTGAATGTGTTCCAACATGAATTCAGATGAGAAAAATGTGTACATAAAGAACACAAAAGTTGTCATATTGCTTTCCTATAGTGCACTGAATACCACAGAGGAAATGGCTGTTGTTGTCAGCAACAAGTAGTACACTCTTGAGAATTGAGGTTTGCCTGGGGAAGAGCCTGCAGGGTTTCTACAGCCACTCACACTTCCTGATTCACTCCATAACCCAACATCAACACACCAAGCTGTAATCTGTGATGCTCAGTGAACCTCAGAACACACAGCATGAAGTAACAGGCTCCTGCAGTTTTCAAATGGGAATCCAAAAATGATGAAAAAAACAAAGAAAATTCATGTTGAACACATAGGAATAAGATGGCAGACTGAGAAACAGGTTCAGAGAAATGCAAGTGCATTCTTAGATTAAAAGAAATAACGCCTATTTAGAAAGCTATGCCAATCAGCCAGATTTAATGAGTGAACAA